>NC_135223.1:14693653-14871153 GCF_052324685.1 Brachyhypopomus gauderio | reverse complement strand
GGGAGCGCCCCCCCACCCCACCCCTCCCTCCTGCTCCCTCCCCACACACTGCCATATGGAGCTCTGCTCACATCTCATCGAAGCACTGATTACCGTGCTTCACACACTCTCAATCAAGCCTGGAGTGTGAGTGTGTGCTTGGTAGTGAAGAATTCTCAGCTCCAGCTCATCGTCATAACCCACCAGCATGCACACACAAACACGCACGCGCGTGCACACACAAATGCACAAACATTTCAATAGAAGACTCCTAGATGTAATCTTAGATCTTATAGATCCACAAACCTAGACTCAGGCACTTTCTAGGAACCTGTTTGGCTGGGCACTGCACTCTCCACAACAGCACATGATTTCAAAGCCATCAGGTCGATAGGGGAGTGTCTCGTGGGTGAGCGTAACTTCACAGTGGGGAGGTTTGGAGCAGCTTGTGCATGTATATGCGCCTTTGGCCTCAAGGTTTCCAAAAGAGCACAGGAAAGCTCTGTTGCCATAGCAATGGCCTGAGTGAGCAAGCAGGGCTGGACGCAGATGAGCTGGAGTGCAGCTGGTGAAACTTTACAGAGCCAGGGGACAACAAACACCCCAACAAACACTACAACACCTCTAAACACCCCAACAAACAACAAACACCCCAACAACCACACCATCCCAAAATACTACAACAAACACTACAACAAACACAACAAACACCCCAATAAACTCCCCCAAAACACCCCAACAAACACTATAACAACCCAAAAAACACTACAACACCCCCAAAACAACCCAACTAACACTACAACACCTCTAAACACCCCAACAAAAATTATACCAACCTCAACAACACCTCTAAATACCCCAACAAACACAACAACACCCCAAAACACCACAATAAACACCACAGCAAACACTACAAACTCCCCAACAAACACTACAACTCCCCCCAAACACCCCAACAAACACTACAACAACCCAAAAAAACACTACAACACCCCCAAAACAATCCAACTAACACTACAACACCTCAACAAACACTACGCTTCTAAACACCCCAACAAACACTACGCTTCTAAACACCCCAATAAACATTATAACAACCCCAAAACACTATAACAAGCCCCAAAACACCCCAACAAACACTACAGCACCCCCAAACACCCCAACAAACACTACAACACCTCTAAACACCACAACAAACACCCCAACAATCATAACACCCCCAAACAAATGCTACAACACCCAAAACATCACAACAAACACTACAACACCCCCAAAACACCCCAACAAAAACTGCAACACCCACAATCACCCCAACAAACACAATATCACTCTCCAAACACTACAACACTCCCTAAACATAACAAACACTACAGCATCCCCAAACACCCCAGCAAACACTATAACACCCCTCAAACACCACAACACCCCAACAAACACCACAAGACTGCTCAAATAACTAGTACTACAACACTCCCAAACACCACAACACCTCAACACTACAACACCCCAACAAACACCACAAGACTGCTCAATTAACTACAGTACACACAAACAAAGAATTAAGCAGGCATGCTGCAGGGGTAGGAGGGGCTGCAGGTAGAGTGAGGGTTCTGTGTGCAGAGTAAGGAGGAGTTGAGTGAAGGTACTGTGGGTGAAGCAATAGGACGTTGGGTGGAATGAGTATGTTGTGAGTGGGGCGTAGGATCTGTGGGCAGTTAGGGGACTGTGGGTGGAGTGATGGTCCTGTAGAAGAGTGGGTGTGCTGTGTGCACAGTGAGGATGTGGTAGATGGAGCATGAGTGCTATGGGTGTAGTGAGGGCATACTCACTGGTTCCTCCGTTCTCTGGCTCCCTGTAGGCAAACTGCAGGGTGGTGTCCAAGGTCCTGAAACCCTCCTTCAGAGAGTGATGCTTATAGTACTCAATCAACTCCTGCCAAAGCAAAGCACACACAACACAGTTAGAGATACAGACACATCTGAACACACACACACACACACACACACACACACACACACACACACACACACACACACACACACACACACACACACACACACACACACTCATGCACATGTAGGCACATAAAATAAATAAGTACTCAGAATGAAAATGTCGGAGAGCAGATTCAATAAGACTGCAGTATTCACCATTTTGCATCCAATAATGCTCTTTAGGTGACATTTGGGAAATCGAATCTAAAAGCACTTTCAGAAGTAAATGACAAAAGGCGCTCGATCTGCGTATGGCATGATGACGTTAAAAAGGCTTCTATGAAGACTTCTAAAAGGAAAACAGATGAGGCAATAACAATCCGCAATAGATGTATAATAAGAAATGGTGCCATGAAAACTCATACAATACAATATTCCCGTACAGGACATAATTTTTTAACCAAGCTTGCTAAATAATGACAACAGGTCTAAATACGTGTCCAGCACAGAGAACACTCAGGATACCACACACAGGATACCACACACAGGGCTGAGTGCATATTTGAAGGCAGTGGATCATATTGCCCACAAACCTTCTATGTATGTGCGCACACACACACACACACACACACACACACACACACACACACACACACACACACGATTCAGGGGCTCACCAGGATGCTTCTGAACCTCCGGTTCTCGGCTATCTGGAAGTGGCCGTCCCTGGTTAAGATCTTGATGTGCTTCACATCATTGTTGTACCTGTACAAAGTGAGGGGGGGCATTTTCAGCTGAGTGCTACAATCCATAATGCCCCCCAGGCACAGGGACAGGGAAGGAGGCCAGGGCAGTGTGTGTCTTCACCTTAGCTCTCTCTCTCTCTCTCTCTCTCTCTCTCTCTCTCTCTCTCTCACTCTCTCTCTCTCTCTCTCTCTCAATAATAATAACCTGCCTCAATCAGTAAGACACTTAACCACATGCCTAATAAGTACAGTCTGCAGATGTGTGGTTGTGAGGACGTGTGGTTGTGAAAACGTGGTCGTGAGGACGTGTGGTCGTGAGTATGTGTGGTCGTGAGGACATGTGGTTGTGAGGACATGTAGTCGTGAGGACGTGTGGTTGTCAGTACGTGTGGTTGTGAGGACGTGTGGTTGTGAGGACGTGTGGTCGTAAGGACGTGTGGTTGTGAGGACGTGTGGTCATGAGGACGTGTGGTCGTGAGGACGTGTGGTTGTCAGTACGTGTGGTTGTGAGGACGTGTGGACGTGAGGACGTGTGGTCGTAAGGACGTGTGGTTGTGAGGACGTGTGGACGTGAGGACGTGTGGTTGTGAGGACGTGTGGTCGTAAGGACGTGTGGTTGTCAGTATGTGTGATTGTGAAGACGTGTGGTCATGAGGACGTGTGGTCGTGAGGACGTGTGGTTGTCAGTACGTGTGGTTGTGAGGACGTGAGGACATGTGGTTGTGAGGACATGTGGTTGTGAGGACATGTGGTCGTAAGTATGTGTGGTTGTGAGGACGTGTGGTCGTGAGGACGTGTGGACGTGAGGACATGTGGTTGTGAGGACGTGGGGTTGTGAGGACGTGTTCATCATTTCACTGGTCACGCTGGACTAGTTTCAACTGCTGGAAATGTATGTACTCGGTTTGTATGCTGTTTTATTAAGGTTCTCTGTGTCTACACTCTTTGTACAGCTTCCATACCCACTGCACAACTTAGGACTTCACAACACACACACACACACACACACACACACACACACACACACACACACACGTCATGACATATGCTTTGCAAGCACACACCTCCTCCCACACACACACACACACACATAAATATCATAAGACAGACTAGTTTTGCAAGTAGTACAAGCAAGTCAAGCAAGTCTCGTGCTCCCAGACACACACTACAGCGATTGGTCTGCACACTGCACATACACAACACACAGACACACACTACAGCGATTGGTCTGCACACTGCACATACACAACACACAGACACACACTACAGCGATTGGTCTGCACACTGTACATACACAACACACAGACACACACTACAGGAACTGGTCTGCACACTGTACATACACAACACACAGACATACACTACAGCGATTGGTCTGCCCACTGCACATACACAACACAGAGACACAAAACTAGCAGTCTAGGTTCAGTGTACATGCTCAAAATGATGAAGGCCCTGATTAAACACATAGATGTTCAGCATTTCAACCACGGAGACTCACTTGATACTGATGGCATACTCGTTACTCTCTTGACCTCGGTGCCGCACCAGGTATGTGCTGTTCTTCCTGTTCACAAGCTCCGCCTCCGCCTCTAACCGCTGCATTCGCCCGGCAAACCTGCACAAAACATGCATGAGTCGAGGTCAAAGTTCAGGGACATGACAGACACGAACAGAGGCGGTACATGGCTAAGTAAAGCGTGAGGAGTAAGACACTGAATGACTCCATGCTCCGCCCACACCCCCAGCACACCACTCACACTTCCCAAGGATGAAGTGTGTTTATCTTCACTCCCGGTGCTTTTAATAGCTACATTGAGTATTGAACAATACTGGCACTTAACCCTAACCCGATACATAAGAATTCAATTCAGCATTTGAAATGCACAAAAGATGCTATATAAATAGATACTAATATATTATTATTTTGCATTATAAAAAAGACCTCAAATATATTGCCTATTAATATTAGTAAGAGTATTAATAATAATAGTTCTTAACAACAAAAACAACTCACCAGGGCTGAGGGGAGTAATCGATAGGTTTGGCCTGGAGGAAAGACATAGAAAGACCCAACAATTAGAGAGAGAGAGAGAGAGAGACAGAAATAGAGAGTGAGACAGACAGACAAAGGCAGAGCAAGAAAGACAATGCAAACAAGTGGATTTGTTCTTGAAATTCCCCTCTAACCTTTTTCATTTAATTACTGTCAAGAATGTGTTTACCCTTCACATTAGGGACCCCTCTGCTGCCCACTGACTCCGACCTCAGTACCAGAGTATGTCTTGTGTTTAAGGCCACTATTGTTTTTCTAATTACACTCTGATGTTTTCTGCATCATTATTTTACACAGTGAAAAGAGAGTGTCACTGCCTAGAAAAAAATGTAAAAAAAAAGGTGACACTCACGCATGGGCACGGCTTGACCGCGTCACTGGGGAAGAAGCCCACCTCTCTCGTCGTTAGCACCTTCCCCTGCAACCAGGACACATCATTTCATCACGTTCAGCTGGACAAGCCCTCTTCAATAATTCAGCAGTAATTAGCACACGTTACCCAGAGTGATCCATTTAGAGCTAGATGGGAGAAGAGGAATATCTCCTTCCCTCGGTAATAACTTGTTCTTAATGCCTTGTTTCAATGTAAATGAACGATGTGGTTATATCAAGAGTCTACAAACACTTAGTGGTTTGGCTCTTTGTAAGTCATCACAAACGGTGTTGGTTTACTCTCAGTTGAACGAACCACTGGAAACACTAGCTAATGAGTGGATGTCAGCATTCGGAATCAGATGCTGTTAGCCAATGTTAACAGAACAGGTGTCAATACCTGATGGTGACATCAGGATTACAGAGAAGGCAGGACCCTTTAAGAGAAGAGAAAGCTAATCCGGAGCTTTGCCGAGGGGTAGAGGAGCAAGTTAGGAACAAGGCAGGAGACCGAGGACGCGGGTGATTCAGCAGGGGCCGTCCAAGTGGAGATCCACATTTAGAAACAGAGTCGCTCCATTTCAGAGACTTACCTCGACTGAACTGCACTGCAAGCCCCCAAAAAAGAGAAAAGCTCTCCAGTCACTGCTCTGAGATGCTTGATTACCGGAGAGATGTACAGTGAGGAAGCAGTGAAGCTATTGCTGTCACGAGGGCACGAGCCCCGAGCCTCGTGTGGGGCCCGTCCGCTCCGTCAGGACGCGTCTGCTTCACTGCACCTTCTGATGGTCCTGCTGGGAGACGCTGAAAGCTCACAGCAGCGCCATCGGCCATCGTCTTCAAACTAACTCAATTTGTAAAGTGGAGCTTAAGTAGCAGTGATGCGTTTAGCTCAGTTATGTTTCACCGGCGCCCTCCGGTGGGTCTGTTCTGCCAGCTACAGCTGAGATGGCTCGTGATTGCCATTAAACCTCCTAACTTCGTTAACGTACACAGCATAACGGGTCAAATTAAATTAGAGCAACTGATCATGTTTGTATTCTTGTCTACAGAGGGGGGGATGTGCGCAGTGTTACCAGGGTAACCAGAACTACTCAGACTGCGAGTGTTACCGCAGTTACCTGACATACTCATGTTATCAGGGTTACCCATGTTATCAGGGTTACCCATGTTATCAGGGTTACCCATGTTCACCTGTGATACCAGAGATCCCAGGACTGTCAGTCCAGTCAGTGCATTCAACTTCATCAAGGCTATAAGGGTATCCAGGATGTTGAGGGCTACCAGACTTAGTAGCCCTAAATGACCAGTGTAACCAGTTCCCCCAGGAGCTGGTGAGTCATACGAAGTAGCAAAGAGTGTCTGAGTAGCAGACGGGCAGGGAGGCCCAGACTCCACCCATGACTCCACCCATGACCACATCACCAAGCGAATATGTTGTCATCCATCAGCTGTTCTTCGCACTGCCAGTACAAACACTACACCACACACACGCTAGACTACACCACACACACACACACGCCAGACTACACCACACACACACACGCTAGACTACACCACACACACACACACGCCAGACTACACCACACACACACGCTAGACTACACCACACACACACACACGCCAGACTACACCACACACACACGCCAGACTACACCACACACACACACCAGACTACACCACACACACACACACACCAGACTACACCACACACACACGCCAGACTACACCACACACACACACACGCCAGACTACACCACACACACACGCCAGACTACACCACACACACACGCCAGACTACACCACACACACACACACGCCAGACTACACCACACACACACACACACACACACACACACACACACTACACCACACACACACACACGCCAGACTACACCACACACACACACGCCAGACTACACCACACACACATGCCAGACTACACCACACACACGCGCGCCAGACTACACCACACACACGCCAGACTACACCACACACACACGCCAGACTACACCACACACACACGCGCCAGACTACACCACACACACACATGCCAGACTACACCACACACACACACACACGCCAGACTACACCACACACACACGCCAGACTACACCACACACACACACAACAGAATACAGACTACAGATGCTAGATTCTCTGTTCTGTGGCCTCGGAAATCATTGCACTATTATACTTATTTCCATTTATTAGTAATATGTAATACATTGCACATTTAGTGCCCTGTGGTAACTGCATTATAAGACACTAGTACTACTGCTGCATTGAGTCTGTGTCTTTTACACCATCACAGGGCTAGCTAAACAGGCTTCTTCTGACGGCCCAGACCCCGGAGGGGTTTAATGATTTTTACTGAAATGAACTGATCTAAGCAGAAGTGAAGCGCGCTAGCTTGAACTGAACTACACCTTCCTGCTTTACCAGCCGGAGGGTTCATGAAAGGAAGTGCTGTGGCTGCCTGTGGAAGGCTCCGCCCACATCTTTGTGCCACGCGTTCACAAGTGTGCCATTGTTTTGACAGCAGGTGCCAGGCATTGAACTGCTTGTGCATGTGCACATGGGCGTTCTTTGAGTCTGTATGACGATGAAGTGATGAGAAACCTTCATTTCATCTCTGTATGTGTCATTTCTCTCTCTCTCTCTTTCTCTCTCTCTCACTCTGTGTGCTCTGTGTGTGTGTGGGTGTGTTTGTGTATGTGTGTAAACTCAGTGGGCGGTGTGCTGGCGCGTGTGCTATCTCAGAGAGCCAGAGAGACCAACAGCTTGCATCAACAGCTCAGAGTGTTGACAAAGGGCGGAATCAGACGTGGCTACACAGCCTGTCACTCTGAGAACAGCATAAGCAGGCAGCCGCACGCTCAAAACTTCTTTTCCACCTGCCATCAGCATGCAACCTGCACACACCTTCACCACCCAGAAGAGAAGCAGCGGGACTAGGTGGGGGCGGACGCATTAGGCATGCCGCTCGCCGTGTGACTGGGTGGAGAAGCGCTTTATCAAAAGCACCGCAGGGCTGGAGGGACGGTGTTCTGAGTCCTCCCTCCCGCCACTGTTTAGCGATGACCTATGGGCCGTGCTGCATTTGGGAGGCCCGGGGGCCCGGGGGCCCGGGGGCCCGGGGGCCCGGCTGCTGAGAGCTGCAGGCAGACAGGATCACATGGCGCTGTGGTCTCGGCTGGGCGGGGTGGCAGTCTGGCCACCTCATTTGCTGGGGAACATCCACTCTGCTCCACCTCCCAAGGGCCCAGGACTGCGGATGGAGAGGGGCAGCGAGTGTGTGTGTGTGTGTGTGTGTGAGTGTGTGACGGTGAGGTTAGATTATCCTGAGGGTCTGCTGAGGAGAGCCAGGTGTAAACACAGGTGCACAAATGCGCTTCATGTTTACTGGAAGCTCCATTGCTGAGATACCCAGCATGTTAGCATCTTAATGATGGAATCCAATAGGGTTTCATTTGTATGGTCTGTTACAGCAGACTCTGGCACAAATGGCTTTACAGGAACCCAGAACTAGACAGTCAGGAGGAACAGGAGCTATAGAAGAACGAGGCGTCCAGTCCAGAGAGCTGCTTCACATACAGATACAGGCGGAGAGATGTTTAATGATCAGCTTTGAAAGCTCACAGAGGATTTAGTGCCATCTCTGACTGTTCCACTCTGCTGGAGTTTGTGTGTGTGTGTGTGTGTGTGTGTGTGTGTGTGTGTGTGTGTGTGTGTGTGTGTGTGTGTGTGTGTGTGTGTGTGTGCGTGTGCGTGCGTGCGTGTTTGTGCGTGTTTGTGCGTGTTTGGGTGTGGAGCGATGGGGTAGGGTAGTTATGTGTGTGGATTGAATATTTCCATGACAATAATATAAAAACATGAGAATTAAGTTAAAATCAGCTTAACTATACTAACTATACTGTATTTAAAAAGCAATATTTTTGAATACTCCTGTTAAGGTTACTATGGAAATGGAACTGAAACACCCGAGAAAGATAGCAATACTATGACATAGCAAGACTATGAATGTGTGTGTGTGTGTGTGTGTGTGTGTGTGTGTGTGTGTGTGTGTGTGTGTGCACGCGTGTGTGTGTGTATGTGTCTGCATGTGACAGTTGGGGAAGTGGGAGGAGGACGAGATGAAGCTTCTCACCTGCCACCAGGAGCTGTGGAGGTCTGCACGAATGAGCTGGATGATGTCTCCCTCCTGCAGGCTGACGGGGGGGCCGCAGGCCGGGCTGGGGAGGCCGTGGTAGCTGCGCACCGCCAGCATTCTGGGGAGTCCTGACGGAGCAGCAGACAACACGTCAGCTCTGCAATTACCTGCTAATGTGTGTGTGTGTGTGTGTGTGTGTGTGTGTGTGTGTGTGTGTGTGTGTGTGTGTGTGTGTGTGTGCAGCTGGCGTGCAACAAAGATGACGATATCTTTTGTCACAATAAATCCTTGCACTGATATTTCTGTACAGGAAGAGCAGGTTGTTAATGAGCACGCTGGCACACTCGTGTGTATGTTTTTGTACCATCCCGTGTTTTCCTTATGACCAGAGTATTGTCTCAGCCCTATGAAGCTATGAATAACACACACAACGCACGCACACACACCACCACCAAACAATTGCTGAGGTTAATAATGAGCTGCTACGTGTGTTAAAAGGGCCGTCACTCTCTCTGTTTCTTAGGTGCTGGAGGGCATGTTGGCAAATACACCCAGGAAACACACACAGAGCTTTTCACCAGCACAGAGGCGACTACTACTCCTGCCCAAGGTCACCTGCCAAGAAAGAGAGGCAGAAACGGAGGAAGACAGGAAGAGAGAGGAACAGCGAGAGAGTGAGAACTACCAGCAGTCCAGCCTGGATCTGACCCTAATTGGTGATCAAAAACATGCTGTTTTTGTAACTGGAACACAGTGAGGTCTCACAAGATTGCAGGTGTCCTGAACCGAACCTTGCGGAGGGTGTGTGTAGCGGTTGCAGACGTGTGTGTGTGTGTGTGTGTGTGTGTGTGTGTGTGTGTGTGTGTGTGTGTGTGTGTGTGTGTGTGTGTGTGTTGTGGCGCCGATGACGAGAGGCTGGAGGAAGCAGGTGCCGGTGCAGAACCCCAGCAGGTAGTGATCCAGAACCTAAAGACCTCCTCACAGCCCAGCCAGTCCCTGCCTCCTGCTGCTGCAGCTTACAGTGCCACACACAGCTGAGTGTGTGTGTGTGTGTGTGTGTGTGTGTGTGTGTGTGTGTGTGTGTGTGTGTGTACCACATCTCTGAAAGGCTAGGCCTACAATATAGGCTGCGGGAAACCTGTTTACTCCCTCTCACTCACCCCCTCCAAAATCACTTATAAAAACAAACCTGGGTGTGACAGAGCTCTTAAATGTTAGTAAGGATACCCAAGAGGCAGTGGGGAATAGAAAGAGCGACACAGATGAGAGAGAGAGAGAGAGAGACAGAGAGCTGGTGAGTCAGGTCCAGGCCTTCCATGGTCATAAGGTTTAATAACTGATTCCACACACAAGGACACGCAACCCTCGCAGGAGTTTGTTTTCACATTCCTGCAATTATCTAAGTGATTTTAGAATTGGGCTATTGCGGTTTGGCTACTGTGGTGACAGATTTCATTGCTACGTCATCGGTGGAACAGAGAATTCTAGCGAGTCAATACTCCAGACAGGGTTAACAACCCTGACACCAGAAACGCTCACTACACGAGGAACCAGAGTCTCAGATTGAGATGCTGATTGAAGCTATTGCAGTTCACTATGCTTGTGGCTGCACATGTTCCTGGGCACAAGCCATTTGCCTTCTAGTTAGAAAGCTTGTCAGGTCTCCACTACCATCCTGCAACACTGCAAAAACAGGAATCAAATATCAAATGTTCTGTGCACGTTGGTTCAGTCAGAGCACAGCTAGAAGGTCTGAGCATGGACTCAAGCCCATATATTTGACGTGGAGTGTACTAATGCATGCTGAGATATTGGGAGTTTGATTGTTTTTCAGAGCAACAAAATGGGGAGAAGACCAGTTCATTTACATCACGATTCAAAGAACACCTTGGAGACACCATGACTACATATGTGGCATGCACCAAATCCAGCAACCATCTACCTGTGTGCTGGACAGAAGCTTCATCCAGCCTTTATGTCCAGCCCCAACCGGGAGGGGGGGTTATTGTAGTGACCACTAGGTCTATGCTAGCAGATTTTCAGCAATCAGTATGACTGTAGCTTTCAGCAGCTGGAGGCTGTTCAGTTTGGGTTTAGCATAGGTTTTGCATTATAGGGGACAGGAGACCTCAGATTAAAGTGGTAACAGCTAATCCATAGCATGTGTCATCATAGGGGACAGGAGACCTCAGATTAAAGTGGTAAAAGCTAATCCATAGCATGTGTCATAATGGTGGACAGGAGACCTCAGATTAAAGTGGTAACAGCTAATCCATAGCATGTGTCATAATGGTGGACAGGAGACCTCAGATTAAAGTGGTAACAGCTAATCCATAGCATGTGTCATAATGGTGGACAGGAGACCTCAGATTAAAGTGGTAACAGCTAATCCATAGCATGTGTCATTATAGGGGACAGGAGACCTCCAGATTAAAGTGGTAACAGCTAATCCATAGCATGTGTCATAATGGTGGACAGGAGACCTCCAGATTAAAGTGCCAACGGCTGATAACGGCTCCAAAGCATGTTTTCCCAGCACATTCCTGCTCCCTAACTATGTCGCCCTGGTAACATGTGGGAGCATGCCTTACCCATGAGTGTTCCCCATGGCATTCTGGGATTTGGGTCAGGTGCACATGACGGAATGTTCTAGAACTCAAGGCAATGCAAACATGAATTTCTATGGAAGCAGCGAGACTGATGAAGGCCTGTCTGTGATAACAGGAAGAGGAAGAGGATTCTCTCACTGGTGAGTTCCAGGTAACTGCAGTCTGACTGGTGGGGGATTACTCATTTTGCAGCACTCCAAAGACTTCAAGAACCTTCTCACTTGCAAGTGTGTGTGTGTGTGTGTGTGTGTGTGTGTGTGTGTGTGTGTGTGTGTGTGTGTGTGTGTGTGTGTGTGTGAAAGAGAGAGAGAGAGCTTTGAGGTCTGTGAGTGTGTGCTCTGGGCCACTCACCTGGATCTGTGGGTCGGCTGTGTGATCGGTCCTGCAATTAAAGTGTACACAGCAAATAAGCCCCACAACAATAAAACCCTCATGCACCGATGCCAGTCATATCCAACATGCTCATAAAGTGACGTTTTTATCAGAGTTCAGGCTTTACTCAACTCACAAAACAAAACAAAGACCAACTCTGCAGAATAATACAGGAGCTACACTTGTTATCCTGAATGTCCACATCTCCAGCAGAGCCAGACAGTCTAGACGTCACCTCTAAAGCGTAACTGTCAGCCCTTACGCGAACACATGCTACCATGCTGTGTTCAGCTGCCTCTGGTTTGTTGGGTCATGCACAAACATTTTATAAACAATGCTGCACCATTACGATCAGGAGGAAAATGCTTTCATTATATTATACAACTGTAAATATCTATACATTGATCTGTACTTGTATATATTGCATCAGTTGTAATTGAAATGGATATAAGTGAAGATTCTTGCTAAGGAGGCACTGAACACATAGTTACTGCACCATAGCAATGGTTAAGTACCAAGCAGTGGACAAATTAAATGGATTACTTTAGATTGATCCAGCTTAGATTTAGGTTTAATTTGATTACTTCAGAAAGCTGATAACGCACCGCTGTTCCAGCGTGCTGACACACAGTCCTTATGTGCAAAAAGCAGTTTATAATCCACAGTTATTGCAGCATTTGGCTTCCGAAATATGAAATGTTTGCATTAATGTGACAACTCTAAGAATAACGCAACTGCAAAATGTACATTGTATTCTGTTAAAAATACACGAGAAATGCAGGATTTTGGAAACATGACGTTTCTGCAAAGTGGCTTATTGTGGTAATTTTGGCAGTGCTCTGTAAGGCTCTCCCAGGCAATTAAGTGTTTAGCAGTAATTTACCTAAAGAAGAGTGTGTCTTACCTGTGTTCTAAAGGATCCAGAATCTGCAAGCATGTTGAAAACAGGCATAGTCAGGAGAAGGTCTCAATAACACGCACACACTGCCACACAAGCTAATTTAATTAGTATGTCTGGTTCACGTTGTACTAAGAGTTTTGGTTGTGTTTTGTTATTCTAGGCTGTATATCCTGAAGGCAGGTAAAGGGAGGGGCCAAACTAGTATGCGCTTAAGTCCAGAAGCCTCACTGATTGGCTCCTGTTGAGATAGGCCCACCCACTCCCCCAGCCCGAGCTCCAGGTTGAACTTTGTCCAATTAGACTAGGTACACTTACTGTATAATGGTAATAATGCACGCACGCACGCACACACACACACACACACGCACGCACACACACACACACACACACACACACACACACACACACACACACACACACACACACACAACACACACACACACACACACACACACACACACACACACACACACACACAGACCACATCACACACAAAAACAAGAGCTGAACAGGCACATACAGCAATACAGGCAAATCAAGAACCAATTGCACTGTAAACAACCATAAACACAAGATACAGCTTTATGACACACACGTGACATTTGTTTTCTACCTGCTTGGACCTTAGAACTTTACTTTAAACCTACGTCAGCTAGTCCTCTAAATTGTGGCGTTGAAAAGATAAAGAAAAAAGTAAACAAGCAATTGCAAAAACAAACGAATGTGCAGGATAAGGCTTTACTGTCTATGGTTCCAGTGAGGCTTGCACTTCCAACAGCATTCTTCTTAACACATGTAAACCATGTTTTCCTGGTCGTCTTTGACAGGGATTCTCTTAGACCCCCCCACCCCCAGTACGTCTGCGTCTGCAGCTTGACTGCGTCTCCCCGAGGGTCTGCAGCACTGGTTCTGAGGGGAGCTGGGTGTGAGAGGATGAGGCAGGCTGCTCTCAGTATGAAGGTGCATGTTAGCAGGACAGACATGGCTGATGACGGCAGGCACCGCCGCCTCTCACAACCACAGCTGCTCCTGGAGCAAGGGGCCATGTTCACGGGTGTTAAGCAGAGCTCAGGTGGCCCAAAGTTATTGTTATTGGTAATATCCTAACACTGTCTCAGCTTCACACACATGCACATACACATGCTCACACATTTGGTGCACGCACACACACATCAACTCCCACATAAAGACAATTATACAGATTTATCAGATGTACTTACTCTACAAGCAGATATTAAAAAAGATATTAAAAATGCAACATATGAATGCAACAGTCAACACAGTATTTACATGAACCTATTAACAATGCATTTAAACAATGCTTGATTGGAAGACAGTCTCTGTGTCTCTCTTTCACTCTCTCTCATTCACACACACACACGCGCACACAAACACATATACAAACACACTCAAATACACACACAGAGAGGTGAGATTAAAAAATACCCAATAGACCAGACCATATTACAGTCTCAACATAATCAGACATGTAACAGCCTGTACTTGCAGACAAACAGACAGGTTGTACAGCACATGCACACACACACACACACACACACGCACGCACACGCACACACACACACGTCACTGGAGCAGCAATGCTGCGGAGCCTGTTTGTGGGTGAGAGCTGTCAGGTGAAGGTTGTTCCTGAAGACCTATGCCAGGCCATAGTTTTATTGGCCTGTCTACTTCAGTCTCCTGCAGGTTAAACATTAGCCTCACTCGCATGCTTGCTCACACCCGCACACTCACACACACACACACACACACACACACACACACACACACACACACACACACACACACACACCTCCCCTGCCACAGCAGTCTACTTAACCCACCAGAGTCACAGCCAGTCAAACACAAGTCTGTAAACAGCATGCACTAGATAGATACACACACACACACACCCACACACACAAAGGAATGAAATCAGGGTGTTAAATCAGCACTAACGTAGCCTGGACGTGGCCAGGGTGCATGCAGAGGTTAGAGTGTGTTAGGAGTGTGTTGTGCCAGTTTGGGAGGGCAGGGACCCACCGGAGGTGCTGCCTTTGCCACACATGGCCACCCTGCCAAGACATTCTTTATGGGCACCTTCACCACATTTACAGCACTGGTAACCCTGGTTAAAGATCCCCCTGACCGAGAGAGAGAGAGAGAGAGAGAGAGAGAGAGAGAGAGAGAGAGAGGGAAAAAGACATTTAATTATTGCTCAAGCACAGGAGAGCTGAGAATGGAGTGATGGCACAGAAGGTATATGGAGTGATAAAAGAGGAGAGGAGTGGGTAGTGACAGTAGTAGTGATTTGTAGCAAACTAAGGATTGGAGGCGGAGCTTCAGACAGCACCCGTCACCACACCCTGCCCTCCTACTTTGTGATCAGCTGGGCCAAACACCAATAGCATTGTTGTTAAAAAGACTTCAACCTCAGCAGACAGCACATCCGTGGCCTTTGTTTTTGTCTTTTGTGTGTTTGTTTTTTTTCTGCCGGGCCTTCCGTGGTAGTGGCGCTCTGGAGGAAAACAGTCAGCTGCCAGACCGTGAAACACGAGCTTCTGTCCGGCTAGAGTGATGACTGGATCAGTCATTACCCACATGCTCAAACTCCCGCACACCCGTCAGTCAACACCCACCTGCCGCCTGTGATTCTGGAACTTATGATCACATGATTAGTCTAACGAGTACACATATGGAGAAGGAGAGAGAGAGGGGGAAGATGATCAGCAGAACCTCAATAACTCTCTCACTCTATCTCTCTCTCTTTCTCTCCTTCTCTCTCCCTCTCTCTGTCTCTGTCTCCCACAACACAAGGACTAAAGTAACTGGACAGCCAGTAAGTAACTGGACACCCAGTAATTAACGGGGCAGTGATCACACAGGATTAGTATTTAATAACTCAAGTGTAGAATATTAGCTCAGTTGAAAGTGTTATATATATAATGAGAGGACAGCACAGAAATCACAGCACTGGTTTAATCTGTCCATTCTGGACACACTGGAGAAATTAACTAATGTCATATTAATTACTTGCTTGCAAATTCATTATGCAACCAAATAATAAACTGTCAGTGATGGGCAGACTGCACAATTTATGGCATGTGACCATGAAAGTGGCAGTCGGTCTCTATAAGGTCCTTGAAGGTGTGGGGTGTGTGCATCGTATCATGATAACGTCAGTGTACTAGTGTACCAGTGTACCAGTGCACCAGTGCACCAGTGTACTAGTGTACCAGTGTACCAGTACACCAGTGTACTAGTGTACCAGTGTACCAGAGCAACAGTGTACCAGTGTACCAGTGTATCAGAGCACCAGTGCACCAGTGTACCAGTGCACCAGTGTACCAGTGCACCAGTGTACCAGTGTACCAGAGCACCAGTGTACCAGTGTACCAGTGCACCAGTGTACCAGTGCACCAGTGTACCAGAGCACCAGTGTACCAGTGTACCAGTGTACCAGTGCACCAGTGTACCAGAGCACCAGTGTACCAGTGTACCAGTGTACCAGAGCACCAGTGTACCAGTGCACCAGTGTACCAGTGCACCAGAGCACCAGTGTACCAGTGTACCAGTGTACCAGTGTACCAGTGCACCAGTGTACCAGAGCAGCAGTGTACCAGTGCACCAGTGTACCAGAGCACCAGTGTACCAGTGTACCAGTGTACCAGTGCACCAGTGTACCAGTGTACCAGTGTACCAGTGCACCAGTGTACCAGTGTACCAGTGTACCAGTGTACCAGTGCACCAGTGTACCAGAGCACCAGTGTACCAGTGTACCAGTGTACCAGAGTACCAGTGTACCAGAGCACCAGTGCACCAGTGGACTAGTGTACCAGTGCACCAGTGTACCAGTGGACTAGTGTACCAGTGTACCAGTGTACCAGTGTACCAGTGCACCAGTGTACCAGTGCACCAGTGTACCAGTGCACCAGTGTACCAGTGTACCAGTGTACCAGAGTACCAGTGTACCAGAGTACCAGTGTACCAGTGGACTAGTGTACCAGAGCACCAGTGTACCAGTGTACCAGTGTACCAGTGCACCAGTGTACCAGTGTACCATAGGCACAGCCCAGAGGTCCACTCACCTTAGCAGCATCTTGCAGGAGCTGCAGGCTCTGATCCCGTCAAATGTGTGCATGTGGAACTCGTGGAGGTGGCTGGTGCCATTCTCCGGGCGGATGTTGGAGCTGAAGAAAGCGAGAGCAGAGACAGGCGAAGAGCTCAGAGACGCAGCCAGAGAGAGTGAGAGACGGACAGAAGAAGAGATGATCTGCTAGTGCAGAAACCCTCTCGCTAGTTCTGTTCATCTCCAGCTGATGTCTGTCCTGGCCACGCAAGAAACTTTGATTGCCAGATATATCCTCCACTCACGAAGGCCCTCAGGGTAATGACAGAGAGAGCTGGAGAGAGAGGGCCTGACTTCCTCTACTGCAGCCCACCACCTCTTCATCAGTAGTGTGAATTGAACTGCTCCATTCTGGGCTCCTCTGCTCTCTACCTCTATCTCTCTCTGTCTGTCTCTCATTTCCTGTCTCTCTCTCTCTCTCTCTCTCCATGCCACCACACCTCTATCACACTCTTGATACACAAAAGCAGCCAGACGCACATAAGAATTAAAGTAGTGATCGCTTTTCAGGTTAAGGACTCCCTGAGCATAGACAAGGGTAGGTGCATGTGTGTGTGTGTGTGTGTGTGTGTGTGTGTGGTGTCTGTGTATATTTATGTTATTTGGTGTGTGATGTGTAAATGTCGAGCCATGTCTGCAGCAAGGTATCATGGGATATGTGTGTAATGTGTGAAATACAAAAGTATGAGTGTGTGGTGGTTCAATCTGTGCAGTAATTGTAGATGATCTGGGTTTCGTGTCTACATGCAATACATTCTGTAAACTAAATGTCCTCTCTCAGCTACCATAAACAATTTAAGAATCAAAATCACATTTTAGTCATTTTGCTCACCCACCCCTCACTTCCTCTCATTTTCTCACTCCCTCCCCATATCACTTCTCTCTCTCTTCCTCTCTTTCTGCCTCTCTCTCTCTTTCTGTCTCTCCATCTCTCTGTCCTGCCTTTCATCCAGCTGCATGGTTTTACTGAAGCCTGCCTAGAGCTACTAGCTTGGTGCCACCAGAATAGCAGTGCCAACGTGGCCCCCTGCCCCCAGCTCCGCCCCCACCCCCAGCTCCGCCCCCACCCCCAGCTCCGCCCCCACCCCAGCTCCGCCCCCTGCCCCCAGCTCCGCCCCCACCCCCAGCTCCGCCCCCACCCCCACTCCCCTCCACCCCCTCATGGCCAGCTGCACGGTTGGCACCCACGAGCACCGGGCCCCGGCTGAGTGGGGGGAGGCCAGGCACGCAGCACGCTAGGCCAGGCTGGGTTCCGGAGCACTGCTGCTGGCCTGGGGCCATGGCCGCGTGATGATGGAGGATTATGTTTTAGTGTCTGCTGTCAGAGACGATGACAGCTTAGCTAAATATATCTGATAGATGAGCAAACCTGAAAAACAAGAGGAGCAAGGTCCAACTCACACATATGTGCATGGACACACACACACACACACACACACACACACACACATAAACACATAAACACGCACTCACACACACACACAAACACACACACACACACACACACACACACAAACACACACACACACACACACACACACACACACACACACACACACACACACATAAACATGCACTCACATTGCCATGCCAAACTGTTCCAGCCATTTCTTCTTTAGCTCTTTGGTCTTGAAGAAAAACTCAAAGCCATTCTGACCCTGGTTGTGTGTGAGGTAGAATCCATAGGACCACTGCAAGAGAACATACACACGCAAACACATACATACACACACAAACACACACACACACACACACACACACACACACACACACACACACACACACACACACACACACACACACACAGAATCAGACACACATGCATACACCCAGACACAAACACAAACACACTTAGAAAGATGCATCATCTCAATGGATCTATTAAGAACAGAGGTCAATTCTGCGAGCCAGACACAGACTACTCTCCGTGGCACGGGTGTGTTGATAGAGGAGGGAATCACCAGCCATCGGCACCCTGCCAGGCCAAGGTAGCACCTTGGTGGGGATTGTGGGTGTGCACCAGGAGATTAATGAGAAGGCGCACTTCAGAAGAGAGGAAAACAGTAGCCTTCCTGATGAATGCTGAAAGTCTGGTTCGTATTCACTGCAATTTGTCTTTGTTATAAAAATTTAAAACAGATACAAGTGTATCTCATCGGTCCTTTCGTATAGATCCTCCATGAAAAAGAACAGATTTGATACCAATCTGTCTCTCTCTCTCTCTCTCTCAAGCTCTCTCCCTCACTCTTCTTCTCTCTGTCTTTTACAGATGACTGATAGTGATGCCGTTATCTAGCAGACAATAAAGCTCTGGCATGATAATGTGTGATGTATCATTACAAACGACATCATGTTTTCTGGTTTAGCCAGTGACGGGCGTCGGCTGTGTTAGTGAGCGGGAAGCAGGCCGTGTTTAATAGGAAACACCATCTGTGGGTATGAAAGCTGCTCCCCTACTCATGTGAAGCACTAACTGATTATGGCAAGGAAACATGGTGAGAGGAATATTTCTGTTTCTCTCCCCCCCCCCCCCCTCCCTCTCTCTCTCTCTCTCTCTCTCTCTCTCTCTCTCTCTCTCTCTCTCTCTCTCTCTCTCTCTCTCTCTCTGGCCCTGATCACTGTGCTCTGGGTTTTATTGAAGAGGTTTCACTGAGGTACGAACATTGTGTGGCCCACCTTTCTGGTCTCTTTATCTGAGGTGGGATTGTTGGTGATCTTGAAGTTGTGGAGGTCGATCACCTCCTTCATTTCGTACACGTCCCCCCTCCTCTTACACACGATCACAGCCGCATCGAACAGGAAGATGTGCCTGCAACGGCAGAGGAATGCCCGAAATGAAGCCAAGGGGAGAAGGACAGGAGAGGGAGAGCAGGTCTGACGTAGCGCATTAGACGAACTGCGTCCACACCAGAGCATCTGAGAAGAGCGGAGCTGCAGAAACGTCCCCTACTCACTGCAATGGGCGTTAAGAAAGGCGCCATGTTTTACTGAACTTCAAGAAAACCAGCAGCATGCTGCACTACTGGACTACTAGAGCACTAGCACTACTGTACCCCACCACACACACACACACACACACACACACACCTGTCCTGTTTGGCACGCTTGTCCACCGACGTCACTCGAACCTCACCGTCCCCTTTCGGCCGGCCATAGTTTCGCAGGGGCTGGTTCTGAGAAAAGAAAACCGAACAGCAACATGGGCTTGCGTCACACGCTCACCCAGACTCATCACACACTCACCCAGACCCATCACATACTCACCCAGACCCATCACACGCTCACCCAGACCCATCACACACTCACCCAGACCCATCACACGCCCACCCAGACCCATCACACGCTCACCCAGACCCATCACACACTCACCCAGACCCATCACACGCTCACCCAGACTCATCACACACTCACCCAGACCCATCACATACTCACCCAGACCCATCACACGCTCACCCAGACCCATCACATACTCACCCAGACCCATCACACGCTCACCCAGACCCATCACACACTCACCCAGACCCATCACACGCCCACCCAGACCCATCACACGCTCACCCAGACCCGTCACACGCTCACCCAGACTCATCACACACTCACCCAGACCCATCACACACTCACCCAGACCCGTCACACACACACAGACCCATCACACACTCACCCAGACCCATCACACGCTCACCCAGACCCATCACACGCTCACCCAGACCCCTCACACACTCACCCAGACCCATCACACGCTCACACAGACCCATCACACACTCACCCAGACCCATCACACACTCACCCAGACCCATCACACGCTCACCCAGACCCATCACACACTCACCCAGACTCATCACACGCTCACCCAGACCCATTACATACTCACCCAAACCCATCACACGCTCACCCAGACCCATCACACACTCACCCAAACCCATCACACGCTCACCCAGACCATCACACGCTCACCCAGACCCATCACACGCTCACCCAGACCCATCACACGCTCACCCAGACCCATCACACGCTCACCCAGACCCATCACACGCTCACCCAGACCCATCACACACTCACCCAAACCCGTCACACACTCACCCAGACTGTCACACCGGACACATCAGCTCATTTTGGAGTTTATGTGTAGTGAGTGAGTGGATGTCGTCGGGGGGATGAGGGGGTAGGGAGGGGAGAGGTGGGAACGTTGTTGAATTCTTATGATCACGTCTGCTCTCTGCAGTAAACAGTTGAACCCAAGCTCTCTCCAAAGAATCCCAAACCAAAGAACTCGCTGAGACGGTGGAACAGGTGCTGCTCTGAAGGCCCATTCTACCGGCCGGGCCGCCTCAACACTGCGAGGCATCTGGGGAGCTGGGCTCTTATCAGTTTTAAAAAAAAAAACAGCAAACTTGCAGACAGGATGTAGTGCTTCAGAATAAGAGACAAGAATGGACAAATCTGTCCTGCACAGCAATACTCACAGCTTGGTGAGCTTTGAGACGGGTATGAAGGAGACACCGTACAGGCTTTGAATGGGCATCAAAAAACATTTTAAAAACCCAGAAAAAAACCCTGCAAATGTATTGATGTGACCTGAGGACAGTCATAAATAAGGGTTAGTCCAATGCTGTTATGTATGTAATGCTTTATAATGCGGAGATTGCTGAGTGTACAGTGCACTGTTGTGTACATACTGTACTGTAACGTATTTAAAGCATACTCTTTTGTGTGTGTGTGTGTGTGTGTGTGTGTGTGTGTGTGTGTGTGTGTGTGTGTGTGTGTGTGTGTGTGTGTGTGTGATTGTGGAGTGTGCAGTGCACATCTTCATGTATTTGGACAGAGAAGACAGAAGGAGTCTGGGAGGTTCTCTTCTGCTTGTGCAGAATGACACATGCTGAAGAAAAACACACTTCCAGCTGTCCACCCCAACCTGCAGCTATTCACACTTCTGCCTATTTTGAGAGACAACTGTAAGTCACACTGAGTCCTGTCAAAGCCAGATGCCATTAAACAGTGGATGCAGTTTAAGTTTGTGAAGTTTGGGCAGATTTAGTATAATGCTTCTTAGTTTCAATAAATGTCCTGTACACTGATACATGTGTTATCAGTGGTATCATGTGAAAATCCCAAAAGCAGAAAGAAAAATCTGGACATAGAACCAAAGGACTGGAGAAATGACTGTGTGAAGGGTAAACAAAACAGATTAAATGTGATTTTGGTCAAACTGTTCTTTTTAAAATGGGGATTTTCTGTGCAAATGTCTATTAATATAATGTTAGGAAACACTACAACTGGATTATTTGATTTTATTAGTGCATCTGACAATAAACTTTCAATATTTGTGGTGAAAGTATCAGAACTATTAGAAAATACCAGACTTTTTAAATACCTTTGTGGTATTACCATTCTAATTCCAAGACAAGACATAAGACTAGACAGTTCAATAAATCATTTATTCTCACAAGACTTATTTATATTCTGCAAACAGAAGCAAACTGTGTTAGGAGTCAGGTCAAAAAGTGTGTGACTTTTAAGAGATACACCATCTCGTGGCGCTTTAATTGCTCAGATTAGTTCCTGTGGGAATAAGCTAATGGTTTCATTGAACATAGCCGTGTGATGAATTGGTCCGTGCTGAGCCAGGCTGCCTCAAGGAGGCAGTGTTTCAGGAAGTGATCCACAATGGCTGTCACCTGCAGTCCTTTACAACTCATACAAAACCCCCTTTGACTTGTTTCTAGTCTACAGTGCTTGATACCTCTGTGTGTGGGTTTCATTTCACTCACCAGGTTCTCGATGGATTTCTGATACTGTTCGATTTCCCTCAGTGTCTCATTGTCTCTTTTCACCTCGTTGACGTACTGTGCCAAGTCCTGCAGGACAACACAACTCCATATCACACAACCAAGTGGCCTAGGGCTGACTACACATGCCACTCTTCCACACTTAAGCACACACTACTTCCTTCCCTCCAAGAAGTCCCCTTCCCTGTTGAGCTGCCAATGAAGCCCTTAACTTCCTCATGCTCAAACTCTCTCTACCTTGGGACTTTTTATGATTAAACGCTAAGGGGAAAGAGAGAAAGAAGGAGAGAAAGAGAGAGAGAGATGAAGAGAGAGAAAGGAAGAAAAATGACAGGGAAAAATAAAGTGTTTACATCATTTTCAAACACAACGTTGTGATTCCTGCCAGGACCTGTGAGTCTCTACTTCTTCACACGCTATAGGCTAATCAGGCACTGAAGGGCCTGTTCACAGCTCTCCACCTTGATAGCTGGAGCACTCGAGGCAGTTAACTGTGTTAGCCCCACAGCCCAATCAATGCTAAGTGGCTAATTTAGCCAAATGAAATCAACCCAGCTCCTCCACGCTAGCAGCAGTCTTCACTGTGCATCACTTGCATCTATTACAGTGCACTTACCTGTCACGATGGGTTCACGTGCTACCTTGATCATCAGAGAGTCAAGAGCCCCCCCCCCCCCCATGACAGCTAGAGAGCAAATGTCTCAGGACCACATAGTGTTATACGTGAGCGGAAGACAGAGTCTCGTGATGCTGAAGGCAGCAGTAGCATCTAGGCCCTGGCCGGACTCCGGCTGTATGCCATTCACACATCAGTGGCTTTCCCCAGCAGCCAAAGGGAAGTGGTTTTAAGCTGAGTTATAATTCAGTGACAGGATTCTGAGAGGGAGCTTAAGTGTCCCCCCGAAAGGGACACAGCGAAGCCATAAAATGTTCTTGTATGAGGGGGTGCGGTGTCTGACGAGGACGAGAAGGAACACAAGTGTGTTTCTACTGATTATTTGGTGCTGGTGAGAACAGTGGAAAACAATTCCAAAGGTGCCTGCATGTGTGTGCGTTCATGGCGAAAAAAAAAAATTCGAAATTTGAGAGTGTCACTCACTCTGACAGTAGATGTGATAATGTACATTTTAAAATTAAGAATGATGTCACGATGCTGACCTTCCCTGTCTGCATGCACAGACACTCAGCAGCGCTGAACACGTGGGCTTGTGTTTATGTTGGGTTTCTGTCACTTGTCTTGTTTAGTCAGTCCACGCCTGTCTCAGGTGGCGTGCATTAGATGTCAGTAGTCACACCACCTGGGGGTTATTATGTGATTATGTTCAGCCTTATTTAAGCCCTGTTTTGTGTCCTCTGTTCATCATTATTATGTTACGTGACTTCTTTTGTTCGTGTTAGCGCACTGTTTCATGTCTGGGTTTCATTTTCGTTCATTTTCAGTAAACGCTTCAGCTGCGTGTTTGCTTCCTCCTTCTCTTATCTGCGCGTTCTTCGCCCGTGACAAATGAGATTTAAAGATATAACAAAAAAATAAGATTTGTTTTTTTCTGAATATTCTAAAGCGTAGTGTTGAAAAATATTAGCATTGGCATTACTGGTGTCTTTTAGTTTGGAGAAAGCTGCTGTTGGAGAGTGTTTTTGGGTTTACTGGTGCTGGTTTTGTTTGGCGGATATTGGTGCTGGAGAGTTTTTGGAGAAAGTCTTAGCAAAATGGTGTTGGAGTGTTTTTGTCGTCGGAGAATGTGGTGATCGTTTGAAGATGTTTGTCTTCGGAGAACATGCGGGTTTGGTTTCTTCTTCACGGCTCACCTTCATGGCGTCCAGGGCTGTGCGCAGGTTGCTTTTCTCTGTGCTGTCGTGAGTGTGTTTCACTAATTCCTGTATAGATGAGAAACAAAGGCTGAGTACAGATCGCTAGGGCATTCAGACACTGGTGTCCTGATGGTAATTATTGAGCGTGTGATTGAGTCACGTCCTGTCAGACAGATGGGACAGGGCACTCGGGTGCTGCCATTACAATCCCTGTCTCTCTGTGACAGGTGTTTAACTGCACATCCACGATGATGTGAATAGTTTTGGAAGAGTTGTTAAAATCACTTTCCCTCCAGTTCTCACAGTACTATCCTCTATTATACACCTTAAACCAAAGTAAACCATCAGGCACAAAGAATCATCGTCATTAACATTTTCATCACGCACGGAACTCTTGCCCTCCCACACGCTCACACACACACACACACACACACACACACCAACGAAAACACCAAGTTGGAAATGATATCCCGAACCAGCGTGGCAGTTTCCAGAACTGGAATGAGAAATAAATGTCTTTTAGGTGGCGAGATTGCCTCCGTGCTGCTGGGTGGGGTAAACAGGGCCTTGGGTGTGTGGAATAAGCAGGCCCGATTGTACAGACTTTGCCTGATAAACGCTCCCCCCTCAGCCTGACAGACTGCCACCTAACAGCAGCCAAATCCCCTGCCTCAGTCAGCCCCAACCTGGCTGCTGTTATCAAATGCGAGATGCCCGCCATCTTATTTTTTCATCCCCACTCGGTTTACTGGCACAAAACGAGAAATAGGGACATATAGAGAAAGAGAGACAGACAGACAGAGAGACAAGATGAAAGAGAATAAGAACGAGAGAGGGGGTGAAACAGAGAGAGGGACAAAGAAAGAGATATAGACAGAGAGAGGGAGGGATGTATGTAGGAGGGAGCTACAAGAGGCAGTGAGGTTGGAGAGAAAGATTGGAAAGAACAATATGAAATATGTTGAAGCCATGAGAAATGACCAAAGACATCATGTGCTGTCTTGCGCAAGGCGTGTGGTTTTGCGGAAAGCAGGGATCATTTCGGGAAGAGGAGAGATGCGTGAGTGCTCTTGTCTCGGTCGTCTCCCTTTATCCGCTTTGTTATTTAATCAATAGCCACTGCTCCAAACATGCAGCTCACAACTTAATCTTATTGAGTTCTTCATGCACTCTTTATTGGCTAACTGTGTGCAACAAGGCTAAGCTGCCCAGCCCTAAACGCTGTGGCTGCCTCTGCCCTGTAAGCCTTTATTCCAGAGCCTACAACAAAAACTGACTTTTGAGAAGCTAACAATGAATCGATTAAATGCTAATGTTTGGCTGCAAATGCTTATTTATGTTGGGATTTCTTGGATAACATTATCTTATGTTTGAGAGTGTTGGATTTGTTTGTTAGTATGTTAAAGAATGCTGGAGTTTCTTGAAGAATGGGAATTTGGGGGTTTGACAGAGAATACTGGGTTTAGTTGGGGAATTTTGGGGGTTGTTGGAGGGAGCTTGAACTGTTCTGGAGCTTGATGGGACAGTTCTGGAGAGCTCTGGAGACATTGGGGTTTGTTGTAGAATGTTGAAGTTTGCTAGATAACGCTGGGGTCTGTGGGAGACTGATGTTGGGATCTGTGGGAGAGTGATGTTGGGGTCTGTGGGAGACTGCTGGTGGAGACTATGGGAGACTACTGGTGATTTCTGTGAGAGACTGTCATGCTGTCGTTCTGATTTCAGGGCTATATGCTGTCATTTTATCTGCTCTAGTCTGGTTAGTTCTCTGTTACGTTGCTGTTCATGACCCTGACTCATATGCACCTCTACCTAGCCTCAGCTATTCTTACCCTTTCTCCTTTAATCTCTCTATCTGTCTCTATTCCTCTCTCTCCCACCTTCTCTCATTTTTCTTTTTGATATTCTCACCTCCTGCTCCTTTTGTCTGTCTGTCTGTCTGTCTGTTTGTCTGTCTCTCTCTAGCCTAGCCTCACTCATTTATTTTCCAATCCTGGCATGTCTAGGTCACACAGAGCATAAACTGCATGCAATGTGTGATGGACAGCGAGAGGCCCACGATGAAATATTCATGTCAGAATATGTTGACTGTTCTCACACACACACACACAGAGAGAACACAGAACTGAAAGATTACATTGACCACACAGCAGTATGTGGATGTTTGAAAAAACTACACTGTAGTCTACACTGCACCCTTGTGGAGGCTTGTAGTACTGCAGGCACTGCTTTCCTTTTAGTGAATCTCCAGTGGTGTTTTCATCAGGATAAAGCCTCTGTCTGACATCCTACTTGCTTGATAATTATAAGACACTGCCACACACGAACACACAAACACAACACATAGACACACACACAGACACAGACACAGACACACACACACACACACACACACACACACACACACACACACACACACACACACACACACACACACACACACACACACACACGTGTACACACATGTACATTTTCATATATACACTAGTTCCTCCTTCTATTAAATCAGAAGCACTTTGAACTCCTGCTTCCTTGCGATTTGTCATTTCATAGGTTCTACTAGGTGTTTCTAAATCCTTCTGCAGGAATATCCCGACCCCTGCAGACAGGACAGCTTCTCACAGATGCGGCAAATTAGATGGAGGCACTGACATGATCTGAACAGCCTGTTCTACCTTGTCCCAGAGATGACCTATAGGATTAAGATCTGGGGACTGTGAAGGCCAGGCAAGCAAGGAAAACTCTGTCATGTTCCTGGAACCAATCAATGACTATATGACCCTTGTGGCAGGGCGGACGGTCCTGCTGAACGTGTCCTTGTGCCGTAGGGTAAACAGCTGCCGTGCAGAGACAAACGCTCTCAGCTACAACGCTCAGGTGAGCCCTGCTCCCCAAACATCCATCCACAGGCATCAAGTGGTAGCAGCGTATGTCTGGATCTCTACATCCCCTACACCACGACTCTGCCACCTCCACCCGTCTGGACAGTTGATACCCGACAGGACGGGTTCTGCGAGTCCTGCCCTTCCATTATAGTGGTGCAACAGGCTCTTTTAGTCTTGCTTTTCTGTTTCACAGACACAGCAGTGGCACTCAAACATCTGCTGTTATGGGCCATCTGTGCTAAGGAACGAGGAGCCGTGTGCGGACGTGTTAATGGGAGCACCGGCGTTGTACTCGTGGTGTTCGGCTACAGTTTGCCTCAAGGCTTCATTGTTCATCAGACCGGTTCTTGGCTTCCTCCCCTGAGCACTTTGGCTGGTGTTTTGGAGGTTCTGGTCCCTGACTGGCCTACTGGTCTCTGTCTCATTTAAAGTCACTCAGATCCCTCGATCAAGTGGCCATTCAGTGTTCATAGATATCTGAAGAAAAACGTGTGTGTGTGTGTGTGTGTGTGTGTGTGTGTGTGTGTGTGTGTGTGTGTGTGTGTATATATATATATATATATATATATATATATATATATATATATATATATATATATATATATATATATATATACATATATATATATATATATATATATATATATATATATATATATATATATATATATCGCGCGCTGTCGATTTG
Source organism: Brachyhypopomus gauderio (assembly GCF_052324685.1). Taxonomy (NCBI): domain Eukaryota; kingdom Metazoa; phylum Chordata; class Actinopteri; order Gymnotiformes; family Hypopomidae; genus Brachyhypopomus; species Brachyhypopomus gauderio. The sequence continues at coordinate 14,842,737 of NC_135223.1, read as the reverse complement.
CGAGGTCATGCACCTCAGCACAATGAACAATGTCATATTTGCAGGGTTCATACACCTTTACAAGGTGGAATTAAAGCACTTGTACGTGACTTTCGGTCCATTTCAATATTTCCCAGCACGTTAAACTTAATTAGGTTAAATATTTATACATATACTTAAAATGATTCGAAATAATTCACTTTTTATCACATTATTTAATGGTTGTTTATTTTAAAAACGCCCGTCTTCACGTTCTCTCATGTTTCGTCCTGGAATTACAAGAGGCTCGTATTTGTTTCAGATGAGATGCAAAAAGGTACGATAAACGATAGCAGTTTTAATAGAGGTGGCCCAAGTGAATGGGAAATACAAAAGAAGGAATATAAAAGGACTTGTATTGGAAGGTTAACAGCAGGGGGACAGAGACACGTGGAGCTGTGAGCCCTGAGCTGGAGGGGGAGTGTTGCACTTGAAGCTTTTTGCTCTACTGTTCAATTGTATATAATGAATAAACTGAATGGCACTTAATTGAACTGGAGTGAACTGGCAAACATTGTAAAGAGGCTACAGAGTGTCAGTCTTGTTTGCATAGTTATGAAGCACATTTAGCCTGCAACTACGCCAAACACACACACACACACACACACACACACACACACACACACACACACACACACACACACACACAATGCTAACCTGTAGGAGCAGATGATACTTTAGGACTCTCTGCATTGGAACAACGAGGAGATCTCTTAATGTAAACTTCCCATTATTTGCCCTTTTTGAGCAGACCTAAGAACACAAACAGTAATACCAAAAACATTATTATTATAGTCACATATATGGGTTTATATGGCCAAAGATAATATACCATCATTTGGAATACATGACGAAATGGCAATGTGTAATACCACAGAAAAACAGCAGAGGGAAGTGTTGAGCTGCAACAAAATCTTTAAGCCTTCACCTGTTTGAGCAGGAATAGGGTGTGTTACCTCTAATTTCTGTCTCACGTCCTCTTTATCCTTACAGATCTCATCCAGACAAGCGATGGCTGTTTCAACATGACTGCAGTATTTCCCGTAGATGAGTAACCTGTAAGATAAGAGCTTTATTCTTTCTCTCCCTGTGTCTACTTCCTCACATGTGCATTATTTCTTCTTGTACAAGATTCTTGTTATATCTATAACATATTTTTGTCTGTATGACTCTGCATCTGTATACCAGTTATTTAAAACACACATTCTCAGTTCTTGTTATACAAAGGTAATGATTGTGTGACAGATTGTGAGCGTATGACTGAATGACTGAACGAATAAATTAATTCAGAAGGTAGGCAAAAGAAAGTCGAACTAGACGTGAAAGTTTCCTCAGAGCACAGTAAAGTCTTACCTCTCCTTGTAATCCAAGAAGATCTGGAAGAGGTTGCTGGCACTTTGGTGACCGATAGAGTTCTGGAGGTCTTGCAAAAGACCTTTGTGCACTTTCACAAGTTCCTGTTTCCAACAGCAGGGGGCACACTGTCAGGTCACAGGGTCCCATGCAACTCTGTCTAAACCCATCTGCCTCCAATATTTACATGCTCCTGTAAACTGTAATGAGCTAGGCCTGTTAAAACGAAACTCTTCAGCACATTATATTTCAATGAGCATGACTGGACATCTATGCTTTGTTACAAAAGAAGAAAAACAAACAGTAAAACTATAACAGTGGTGGGCAGCTCAGAGGCCACGCCCACTAAGCCCCTCCCCCTAGGTCTGCTGCAGAACGTTTTACAGGATGCTGCACTCCTAAATGGGACACAGCACGTCCATCTGACAGCATCTTTAGAAGGCCACAGTTCTCCGGGTGCTGGGTGTGGCTTGGAGGTCTGCAGGACATTGGAGCTCCACAAAGGGGCCTGGTGGCACAACCGACTATGCAGTTCTCTGCTGTTATCTCCAAACTCACAGGAATGTTGACGAAGACCTTCTCGATCTCCCCAGCGTTTAGAAACTGCTCCAGAGGCCGCAAGAAGAACTGAGGAATAGAGGGGAGTTTGGATCCAAGCATTACAGGCACCTCAAATGTGAACAATATTGATTTGTGGATATTATATTTGTTTGATTGCACTGAATATAATTGGTATTTACACATTTTTTTTATATACATTACATTTTTTATTTAACTCCAAATTGTAACTTTACCAACATAAAGTTTCCTACAACATTCCAAATTTCCTACAACATTGCACTGTAATGGTCAGTGGATGATTTAACACTTCCTGTAGCTGGGATTTTCCTGCCTCACTTCACAGCTTTCGAGAACATGGGTTGAGCATTAAGGGCTAGTTAATGATTCACGTGGTTACTGAAGGCTGCATGACCGTGTGGACTGTGTGGACAGCGTGGGCCACGTGAACCGTGTGGACAGATTGGGCCACGTGAACCGTGTGGACCGCGTGGACCGCGTGGGTGCAGCGTACTTTCTCTATAGACTCCAGTGTCTCTGTGTACTTCTCTTCTGTCTGTCTGATCTCAGCTAGACAGCAGCTCCTGATGTCTGTCTCTGCCTGCTTCTGCAATTAGATGAGGCGTACAGTGTTATTTCAGACACTCACACACATACACACACACACACACACACACACACACACACACACACACACACACACACACACACACACACAGAGGAAAACATTGTGAGAGACATAGAGATAGTGGGAAGCAGGCAGCTCTAATTAACTGCATATGTCTTTACTCTTCACACCATGTTCTAGTCCTCTGCATTTGCTCACGCTGACTTAGCTTCATGCACGGACGTAGTTTTGGGGGGGGACGGGGGGGACATGTCCCCCCCACTTTTTCAAAAGCCGGTTTTGGTCCCCCCCAGTTTTTACAGTTAAAACCAAATATTTAAGTAGCGACGAAGTCATGTCCCCCCCACTTTTTAACGGTTAAAAAAACAATATCCAAATAGCGACAAATCTAGCACTAGGATCATGCAGCTCCGAGCTCCCCCCCCCCCCCCGCTCAACAATTTTTGTTCACAGCGCTCAACAATTTTCATTCAACCCCCCCCCCACTCAACAGTTCGCCACCCCAGGTTGTGTCCCCCCCACTTATGAAATCAAAACTACGTCCGTGGCTTCATGCTAACTATAATTACAGTACTATAGCATCTTGCTGTTTCAATAGCCATGCATATTTACTGCATTGGCCTCCTCAGCAGAATAGATAAGCTGATATCCAAGGTTGAATCCAACCTAATTCAGTCCTCTTATTAGATGCATGCCATGCAAAAAGTAAGAAAGTGAATTGATATGAGAGTTAGCAGTCTGTAATGTTCCACTCACCACTGGAGCACCTGCCTCTGCCTTCATCAGGTCTTCATACACCTCCCCACCATCATCATCATACACACAGTCATACAGGTCCTCTTCATCATCCACACCATTCTCACTGCAGGGCACAGAACATCACACAGGCACGTACAGAAGATAAAACATCAAGACTAACAAACAGACACACACACACGTCAGAGGGACACATCTATAGATCAACACAGAAGACCTGACATCCACACCTGCACCATTTTCCAGTTTTAAAATTAAATAAAAGCAGATTGCTGATTCCTGATTACTGTATACTGATATGGATTATGTGTGGATGTCTGTTATGGGTGGATGTCTGTTATGGGTGGATGTATGTTATTGGTTATAGGTGGATGTCTGTTATGTGTAGCATCTGTTATGGGTGGATGTCTGTTATGTGTGGATGCCTGTTATGGGTCATGGGTGGATGTCTGTTTTTTTGTGGATGTCTGTTATGGGTGGATGAATGTTATTGGTTAAGGGTAGGTGTCTGTTATGGGTTATGGGTGAATGTCTGTTATGGGTTATGGGTGGAGGTCTGGTATGGGTTATGGGTGGATATCTGTTATGGGTTATTGGTGGATGTCTGTTATGAGTGGATATCTGTGATGTGTGGATATCTGTTATGGAGGGATGTCTGTTATTGGTGGATGTCTGTTATTGGTGGATGTCTGTTATGCATTGATTTGACTGAGGATGTGATTTGCGGTCCTTTTAGTTTGTGCTGAAGTGTGAAATGTAGTGTTAAAATATGTTAAAATTGCAATACCAAAAAATAAATAAATCATTAAAAATCACTTTAGCCAATGCTTTGTTTCGATCAGCCCTACTAGAGACTGCTGAGCAGTGATGTCTAACTGAGATGTCTGGGTTACTGTCCTTCTGGGAGGGTAATGGAAGACTACAGCCCTAGTAAAACAGTCTCATCTGCATTGTTGTATAGCACCGCAGAAACAGCAGAGCAAAACAATGGAGCTCCTTTGGGGAGAAGCCTCTTCCAACATCTAAATAAACCGTCTCACACACAGGAGCTGGGCCTCTGTGTGTTTATCACAGCTCATTCATTATGTCCGGGTGTGTGTGTGTGTGTGTGTGTGTGTGTGTGTGTGTGTGTGTGTGTGTGTGTGTGTGTGTGTGTGTGTGTGTGTGTGTGTGTGTGTGTGTGTGAATGATATATTAGAATGACCTCTGAACTGTTAGCATTCTTAGTCTATTAGTGTTCTTACTCTTTTAGAGTATTCTTACTCTAATAGAGTGTTCTTACACTATTAGAGTTCCTACTCTTTTAGAGTATTATTTTACAGTATTCTTACTCTATTACACTATTAGAGTGTTCTAACTCATTTACAGTATTCATACTCTATTAGAGTGTCCTTACACTTTTAGAGTTTTCCTACTCTATTAGAGCGTTCTTACACTACTAGAGTGTTCTTACTCTATTAGAGAGTTCTTACTCTATTAGGTCTTCCAGGTGATTGTAGATGTCTTCATCCTCTACACTTTCTTCTGTTGGAAATGGCCTTCAAATCAGAGATAGAGAGAGAGAGAGAGAGAGAGAGAGGGAGAGAGAGAGAGAGAATTTTGTGTACTAACAGTCTAAACACTGCATAGTCTGTGATCATCTGTGCTTAACTCCTGATTTCTACACCTTACCTTATTCCAGTTTGTTGTGCAGTCATTGTGTTTGAGAGTTTGGACAGTGTGTCCATAACCTTAAAGCAAAAGAAAACAATGTTATAAACAAAATGTTGTAGGCTTTGTACACTGACCTAAAAGGAAGAAGCACAGCTGTTACATTTTAAAGAAAAAACATTATACCGGTAGGCTATATATAGCACTAATGCAATACACATAGGCTCCCAGCAGAGGGCAGTGTACATTAATAAAATTGTACTTTATTATAACTCGTGGAATTAATTAACTTCAAAGGGACATTGCAAACTAGTCAAATGTATAATTGGTGATTCAGTATTGTTAAGTGAGGTGGATTTGAAGCAGTTGTGATTCACTGATAACTGATATTGTTGTCCATATACTTGGAGGTGGTAGGCTGTTTAGGATAAACAAAAATGGTCAGAGATGCAGTCAGACATGGTCAGAGACATGTCAGTGAAATGGTCAGGGACAGAGACAGAGGCAGTCAGATAGAGTCAGAGACAGGGTCAAAGACACAGTCTGATAGAGTCAGAGACACAGTCAGATACACAGTTAGAGACAGTGAGATAGTCAGAGACAGGGTCAAAGACACGGTCAGATAGATTCAGAGACAGGGTCAGAGACACAGTTAGAGACACAGTCAGAAACAGGGTCAGAGACACGGTTAGAGACACAGGGTCAGAGACACAGTTAGAGACACAGTCAGAGACTTGCTAGTGTTTCTTGAGTGGGGTGGCTGATGAGTACAAATGTTATTGGTCGTAACAGGTCTGGTGGGTTTAATTCAGCTAAACTGTCACAGTACAGAAATCACAATCAGTACACATAAAACAATGTATGTTTCAGGTGGAATGAGAGGGAGAAAGAGACCTTAGTCACCTGTTCAGGTTGGTCAGCTTCAGTGTCAGAGTTCAGACCTACATTTTAATTCATTTTGAAAGAAAATCTTAAACTCACTTTTTCTTTGTCTGAATATTAAGAAGGTGGTTGTGTTCATTCAGTGAATTACGCTGAGTAAACTCAGTCCTACAGTGGGAGCGTAAAGTTTCACTTGCTAGCGCTGATGATGCAAACTAGCGATCGTTAGCAACAGCAGCCGTGAAGGGTTCAACTGGAAAATTTACTCAAAACACCAGCAGTTTATAATATGTGTAAGTTTATAAAAACTGTCCATGGAAGTTCCACTCGATCAGCTCTCTTAGAACATCTGACTCTGAGCTTTTGACAACTCTGATCTGATTAGCTGGAAAACACCAGAATATTTACTTCCACATTCCCTCAAAATGAACATTCGAACACTCTACTCATGTTAGAAAGTGTAGTCATGTTCGACATGTAGACTGATGTCTAATACAGACACACATACACACACACAGTCCTTGTGCCTTGGGTAAGGAGTAGTAAGTAGTAAGGAGTAAGTAGTAAGGAGTAGTAAGTAGTAAGTAGTAGTAAGGAGTAAGGAGTAAGTAGTAAGGAGAAAGTAAGGAGTAGGCCTAGTAAGTAGTGAGCAGTAATAAGGAGTAAGTAAGGAGTAGTAATTAGTAAGTAGTAGTAAGGTGTAGTAAGGAGTAGTAAGTAGTAGTAAGGAGTAGTAAGGAGTAAGTAAGGAGTGGTAAGTAGTAAGTAGTAGTAAGGAGTAAGTAAGGAGTTGTAATTAGTAAGTAGTAGTAAGGTGTAGTAAGGAGTAGTAAGGAGTAGTAAGTAGTAGTAAGGAGTAGTAAGGAGTAAGTAAGGAGTGGTAAGTAGTAAGTAGTAGTAGGGAGTAGTAAGGAGTAAGTAAGGAGTAGTAAGTAGTTAGTAGTAGTAAGGAGTAGTAAGGAGTAGTAAGTAGTAGTAAGGAGTAGTAAGGAGTAAGTAAGGAGTAAGTAAGGAGTAGTAAGCAGTAACACAGCTGCAGCTCAACAGCCCAACCCCCACAGCACTTCAGGAGTTTAGGCATTAGAATCAGACCACAAGCCATAGTTAGGCACAGACACATGCACACACATCGCCACACCGCACACATGCACAGACACACATATGCGTGCACACACAGACACACACACTGACTTATTCACAGACACAGATGCACGCACACATATATACACATGCACGCACCATCCTGCTTCTGCTCTAAAGTCAGACAGCACAAATAACTACAAAACGCAGATTGTGGCACAGATGCATGTTGCATGACTGCACCTGAAGGAGATGAAAGACACTGTGGTCCAACATCACATAACAGTGCTTGTGATGTGTCAGATACATCTACAGTCAAGTGCTAGACATCACTAAGGGTCCCAGTTCCTTTCCAGAAGAGAGTGAGAGAGAGAAAGAAAGAAAGAAAGAAAGAAAGAAAGAAAGAGACTGAAAGAGTGAGAGAAAGAAAGAGTGAAAGAGAGAGACAGAATAGCCTGTGCCAAATACACATTTTTCAGTGGTTCTACATAAGAGCCCAACCGGCCATCTCCTCAGTCAGAGAGGCTATAAAATGGTGGCCCACCGCCCCAAAAACATCCACCTCATCTAAGCCTTATCTCCGTCTGCACGGGGGACTGTGATTAAGATGGTGGCCCAGAGAGAGGGCCATCCTCCCCACCTGCTCAGGTCTACACCAGCAGCAGGCTGCTACTCCAACAAAAGCCGTGTAGGCCCAGACGCACGCGAGCACGCACCCCACGCACCTCCACCACCACGTAGGAGGTCAGTCAGGACGTCCCAGTTTTACCAACGTGTATCATCGGGACTGGACACGGTTAATGATATTTTTTAGTACAAAGAAATATTACTTCAGAACATATCAACCTTAAATATAAAGACAAACTCTAATTTTCAGCTGTATTCGTTCTGAAGGCAAGTTTCCTTTTCGTGTGCCTGTATTAGACCAATGTATTTATTAAACCAATAAGGTTCCACTTCACATTTCAGTGCTTTTTCACAGTAATGCTATTTTGCAGACATGCATTTATTATGTAGATCGTAGGATATCATTTAGATATTGACACCAGTTCCCTACGTTTAACGCAGCATTTGGGCACACTGCTTCTGCCGAACCCGGAGATTCCAGCGAGTTTGCCTATGACTGTTATCCTTTAATCTATAAGATCAGTAGAGCAGTAGGCAGAGTCAAGTGTTACTGCAGAGAGAGTGAATGCTTAGTGCTAAGGTAGTTGAGGAATTAGCATCCGAGCTAACAGGAAATCCCAGCCGTTGGTGCAGGAAGTGATTGTGCATCTGAAAGGCAGGGATGTACTTGCTGGTTTCCTGAGTTGCAGAGGAACTGGTCAAGGGTTTACTGAATTCAGGGAACTTTCAGCACATCATGTATTAAGGATACTGACATGTAAAGTTGGTCATTTACAAAATGGTAAAAAATGTAGGCTGCTGAAATACTGTGCAGACTTTGTGTAAATGTATTAAATCCTCACTGGTAGTGAACTGCCCCCCCCCCCCCCCCCCCAAAAAAAAAAAACAAAAAACCCACGCTCTCACCCTGCACACACATTATTTTAGGATCTCGGGGATGTAAGCAATTAAAAGCATAATGTAGCTATTTATCTGACAAAACTGCTGTTTAAAAGAGAACAATTTTCACGGTAACTACAGAAATATTCATGTATACCTACTCTTCCTGTGGCCACACCAAGTTCACCCCATGTCTGTGCATTCTTCACGTCTGTGAGTGTCCTCATAAATAAAACATTTATGCTATTTGAAACACAAGACTAGCCTTAAAATATAAAGAAATGAAGAAAAATGTCACATGGGTTCATCCAGCTGCAAATTATATTTATTCCGGGGCTGCAGGGTGGCAGGGCATGAAACAAGTGGGTGGAACCAGACACCCACACACCCACAGAGCAGGACAGGTCTGCCTCATTCTCCATACACACCCACAGAGCAGGACAGGTCTGTCTCAACCTCCATACACACCCATAGGACAGGACAGGTCTGTCTCAACCTCCACACACACCCACAGAGCAGGACAGGTCTGTCTCAACCTTCATACACACTCACATAGCAGGACAGATCGGTCTCAACCTTCACCATGGACGTAATTTTGATCTCATAGGTGGGGGGGACACAACTGGGGGTGCAGGTGTGTTCGTTGACCGGGGGGGTGTCGAGCGAAAGAACGAAAGACAGGTCTGTCTCAACCACCACACACACCCACAGAGCAGGATGTGCATTCTGAGATGAACACCTCCTGCTTTCCGTACCCAGGTCCATAGACAGTAAGGCTGGGCGATATGGAGCAAAAATAATATCTCGATATTTTTAAGATGAATGGCGATATACGATATATATCTCGATATTTTTTCTTCCCAAAAGGTAATAACAAAGAGGCAGTAATAAGTCAAATCTACGTCCCAAATGATTTGAGCGAGGAAGAGAGGCGGGGCAGGGCGGAAGTTGTTAAAAAAGAAACTCAAGTAAATTCACTATTCATAGTGTTGTGCGTGAATGATGCGTTCATTGAACACGCTCATTGTGTTCGTTGAACTGAACGCAACACATTTTTTAATAACTTGAACGTGAATTAGTTCACGTTGTGTCATGAACGGTAGACATCACTGTAAATCAGCGTTTCTCAAAGTGTGGGGCGTGCCATTTTGGTGGTGGGGCATAGAATTTCCCCATCTTCTGAGGTGGGGAATTATTGAAAAAGTTTGAGAACCACTGCTGTAAATGAACGTTGGAATTTGTTTTCCATTGAAAACTGAGTGACATCTGTTTTCTCTTTTGAAACGCAATGAGAGAAAGTTCATCCCTCGCTGGTGCCACTTAAATCATGTATCACCAGACAAATGGTTTTGACGTTGTGTGCGCAATGCATTGTGGGCAACGTAGTGTCCGGCTGAGAATAGTTAACATACTGGCTAGTTAATAACATACTGGCTTCCGCACGACGTTACCCATGATGAATTGCATCAGAGCGGGGTAGGCATAGCACATATAGTACGTATAGTGATTTCTAGCTTGTAGTTGTCACGTCTGGCTCCGCCCCTTCTAGTCTCGTCGTTTTTATGTTTTCCTTGTTCTTGTCACGCCCCTCTGTTTCAGCTGTTCCGTGTTAGCTCGTCTTAGTTTTACAAATGTGTGTGTGTGTGTGTGTGTTTGTATTGCCTATGTAAAGACTATACCTTCGGGGATCATTGTCGTTTCTTTATCTCCTAGTTGGTGTGTATATATAGCCTATGTCCAGACTATACCTTCGGGGATCACTGTCGTTTCTTTATTTCCTAGTTGGATGTGCACGGCCGTATTCACGCCTTATCTGTGATTCGTGGTTTTGATTAGCTTCGTGTTTGTGTGTGGTTAAAGTCTCTGTTCCATTTTCAGGTTCGTAGTGTTTTAGGTTTTCAGTTCATGTTTGGTCTCTGTGTTCTCTAACGTGGTATCGTGCCTGGCAATACATGTATGTTCTGTTAGTCTTCATGTTCATGTATGGCCGTTACTTGCTTCCCGTGTGTTTGTTCATGTCGGTGTATGTAACAATTAGTTGTACTCTTGTTTGGTCTAGTTTTGTGCCCTTGTCATTTCCGCTGCCTTTTAGTATATTAAGCGTTAGTTCTCTATTCATCATGCCACGTCATTCGCGGTCCACTCGCGTGTCGTCTGCAAATGTAAGATGTGAAATAAAATCGAATGAGATTGTACTCTCTACTTCGCATTTGTGTCCGCCCCTTGATTGCGCAACAGCCAAATCGTGAAAAAAAGCATTTGAATATCTCACGAAAAAAGTAAAATGAACTGAACTTTGAACTATTTCATAATTAAAATTGTGAACTTTGAACGTGAACTGTTCACTTTGAGCATGTATGAACTGAACTTGAACTAGTTCAGAAAAGCTGTGAACTGGCACAACACTGACTATTCAGTATGGAAGTAAGCGGTTTCGTACGCAACCCATAACACGTGTAACTAACGCGACATAGACTATATCGATATAACGATATTGTCTCATCTTATATCTCGTATGAAAATATATCGATATTTCTCAAAATCTCGACATATCGCCCAGGCCTAATAGACAGGGATAAACAACTTTACATTTGTAATGAAGGCTTTACGTCTGTCTTTAGTCCCTGAGTCCGAAACGAAATTTAGCTTGAGAATTTCAAATTAACTAATTAATTTATTTACTTATATTATTTAAAACTGTTACGAATTGACCAGGCAGAGAGGGATCCAAATGCGGAAGAACACCGCTTTTATTGAAATGAGATGCTGGTACAGAAACAGGCAGGGGAATCACGAGTACTAGGATAAGTAACAGCGTGTTCTTGGCGTGGTCAGGACGGTCCAGGGTCATACCGGGGGAGCAGAAGTCAGGAGGTACAGAGGGACTAGGCAGGAGACAAGGTCGGGGACGTAAGCGAGGGTCAGAACACAGGAAGGCAGACAGGTAATAGAACGGCTTGGTACGCGGCATGAGTCGGCAATACTTCGCGACTGAGACGTGCTGGGGAAGGTGTATAAGTGTGACTGAAAGGGGGCGTGGTAATGAGGGGCAGGTGAGGCTGGTAGGGAAGATCAGGTGGCATTCCTTACAGTACCCCCCCTCAAAGGAGCGGCACCTGACGCTCTACGACGTGCCGGGGGGCGACCGCGACGCCGGGGGGCAGGAAAGTTGGGGTGCGTTGCGTGGAAATCAGCAATCATAGTGGGGCAGAGAACATCCCTCGCTGGAATCCAGGCCCGTTCCTCGGGGCCATATCCTTCCCAATCCACCAGATATTGCAGACCACCTCGCCGGCGTCGGGACTCCAAGAGCTCTCGGACGATGTACGCTGGACGACCGTCGATCTCCAGAGGGTCAGGAGGTTTAGCAGACACAGGGGGTACGGTGAACGGGCTGTAGTGAACCGGCTTCAGGAGAGAGACGTGGAAGACAGGGTTAATACGGTAATGTGATGGTAAAAGGAGTTTATAGGTAACTGCATTAACTCTACTGAGGACTTTAAATTGACCAATATATCGTGGACTAAGTTTTTTGCTCTGTTGCTTAAGGTTGAGATTCTGTGTCGACAGCCATACTCTCTGTCCTGGGTGGTAAATCAACGCTGGGAGACGACGACGGTTCGCGTTGAGCCTGCGTGTATGTAGAGCGCGTCGTAAATGTACATGTGCTAGTTCCCAGGTGCGGGCACTGTGTTTAAACCACTCGTCTAGGGCTGGGACATCCGCTGGTGTTTTGTCCCACGGGAAAAACGCAGGCTGGTAACCATATACACATTGAAAAGGCGTGAGTTTGGTAGCGGTGTGTACAATAGAATTCCGAGCATACTCTGCCATACGGGAGGTATTTGTGCCAGTCGTGCTGAGAAACGCAATATTGTCGGAGAAACCTCCCTAACTCCTGATTGTAACGCTCAACCTCTCCGTTAGACTGGGGGTGGTAGCCTGACGTCAGGCTGACAGTAATACCAAGAAGTTTGCAGAATTGTTTCCAAACCCGAGATGTAAACTGCGTGCCCCTATCAGAGACGATTTCTTCGGGCAAGCCATAAATCCGGAATACGTACTGGAAGAGGTCAAGAGCTGTCTCCATGGCAGTGGGTAGCTTGGGGCGAGGAATGAGACGGCACATTTTCGAGAACCGATCCACAATTACTGTAACAACAGTATTCCCTCCAGATGTGGGCAAATCCGTGACGAAGTCGATCGCGAGGTGCGTCCATGGCCGAAGAGGAACAGGTAAGGGAAGGAGTTCTCCTGCTGGTAGCGTCCGGGGAGTACGTGACTGGGCACAAACGGAACATGCTAGAACATAATCACGAATATCGTCCTCCCAGGATGGCCACCAGTAACGTTGCGAAACGAGACGTCGTGTGCGTGTAATACCGGGGTGGCCTGTACCCGCTGTGTCGTGTGCAAGCTGTAGGATACGCCCCCGAAGGGATACGGGTACGTATTGTTTCCCCTCCGGGCATTCTACCGGACTGGGATCGTTGCGCAAAGCCTCGTCCAATTCTTTTTGTACGTCCCATCGGATAGCCGCGAGGAAGCAGGACTCCGGCAGAATATGTCCAGGTTCGTGGGTTGCTTCGTCCTTTTCGTGGATCCGTGATAGGGCATCGGCTTTGATGTTCTTTGACCCGGGTCTGTAAGAGACAGTGAAACGAAACAGGGAGAAAAACAGTGCCCATCTGGCTTGTTGCGGGTTCAGGCGTCTGGCCGACTTCAGGTATTCGAGGTTCTTGTGATCTGTATATACAATGAATGGGTGCTCCGCTCCCTCCAACCAATGACGCCACTGCTCGAGCGCGAGTTTGATGGCCAGGAGTTCCCGATCTCCGACGTCATAGTTCATTTCAGCGGTTGTCAGTTTTTTGGAGAAGTAGGCACAGGGATACAGTTTCGGCAGGTTTCCCTGCCTCTGAGAAAGAACAGCGCCCACTCCCACCTCCGAAGCGTCGACCTCTACGATGAACTGGAGTTGGGGGTCAGGAAGGTGTAGTACGGGGGCCGACGTGAATGCTTTCTTAAGGAGTGAGAACGCTCGTTCCTCTTCAGCGGTCCAGGCGAACTTCCGAGTCCTCCCTCCCTTTAGGAGATTAGTGAGAGGGGTAGCCAACTCACCGAAGCCTCGGATGAAACGGCGACAGAAGTTGGCGAATCCCAGGAATCGCTGCAGCTCCTTTGTGGAACGAGGGGTCGGCCAGTTCGTGACTGCTTCCACCTTCTGCGTATCCATGGAGATCTGGCCAGGGGACAGCGTACATCCCAGAAATGTCACCGAGGAGCGATGAAATTCACACTTTTCCGCCTTCACATAAAGACTATGCTCCCGAAGGCGCTGTAACACAGCAGAGACGTGTTTGACGTGTTCTGAAACGGACGGGGAGTAAACCAGGATATCATCAATGTAAACGAATACGAAATCATCTATCAGATCACGGAAAATGTCATCCATAAATGCTTGGAATACGGCGGGGCTGTTTGTTAGTCCATATGGCATGACAAGATACTCATAGTGCCCTCTGGCGGTAACAAAGGCAGTTTTCCACTCATCGCCCTCCCGAATACGGACCAAGTTGTAAGCGCTGCGTAAATCTAGCTTGGTGAAGATGTTCGCTCCCATCAAGCGCTCTTGCGAAGCAGTGATAAAGGGGAGAGGGTAGGCATATCTCGATGTGACTGCGTTTAGGGCACGATAGTCTATACAAGGGCGTAATCCCCCATCCTTTTTCTCTACGAAGAAGAAACCAGCAGCAACCGGGGAGGTGGATGGTCGAATGAACCCTTTCTGCAGAGCCTTGGTGACGTAGGACTCCATCGCCAGATCTTCAGGGCGTGATAGAGGGTAAGGTTTCGTTTTACGAGGTAAGGGGGCTCCAGGCAGGAGGTCGATTGCGCAATCACAGGGACGATTAGGAGGCAGACGACAGGCACTGTCCTTGTTGAAGACATCCGCAAATGCACGATACTGAGTGGGGATGACGTCAGAGAGAGGTGTGTCTGGGCTTTCCACCGAGGATGACCGGAGTGGTAGGTGAATGCACTTGCTAAGACAACTGTCCTTCCACCGTACGAGTTCTCGTTTTTTCCAGGAGATTTCAGGGTCGTGCATGGACAGCCATGGAAACCCGAGTATGATGGGGTCTCGGGGCGTGGATATGAGGAAGAACTCTCTCGTTTCACTGTGGAACAGACCTACACGTAGCTCCACGGGGCAGGTACGGAGTGTAATCACACCCTCTCCTATAGGCTGCCCATTCAGTGAATTTATTCTCAAGGGAGGATCTACAGGTACAGTGGGGAGGTGTAAGTGGTAGGCGAGGTCCTGATCTATGAAATCGCCTGCTGCTCCCGAATCCACTAAAGCAGACAGGTCTGTATCTATGCCGCCCCAAGATATTAGTACGGGTAAGCTAACTTGACTGTATTTTTTAATAGGCAGGAATGGCTGACAGGTTAGTGGTGACCTGCCAAGCTGCACAAACTCGTCTGTCGTCTGAAGACTCGGATCACGTACATGGGAAGGTGGCGCACAGGACGCAATGACAGGGACGTCGGTATTACTGGAGCGGTAGGTCAATAACAATTTGTCAACGTTAATGGACGCTTGAATGAACTCTGACAAGGTGAGGGCTTCACTTCGGCAAGCGAGTTCAACCTGAATGTCATTTCGCAGACCGCGGCGGAACACTTTTTAAGGCCGAGTCACTCCAACCGCTTCCTGCAGCCAGTGTACGAAACTCTCTCGCATACTCGGCAGCACTACGTTGTTCCTGTTTAATCTCGTAGAGCCGGTCTCCCACATCACGTCCGTCTGCGGGATGATCGAAAACAGCCCTGAGTACTGCGGTGAACTGACTCTCCGACTGGAGGGCAGGGTCTTGGCTTTCCCACAACGCTGTACCCCAGGCACCTGCTACTCCCGTGAGGAACGAAAGGATAAAGTGGACTCTCTGTAACTCGGCCTGGAACCGGGCTGGATGATGTGTGAAGTATATGGAACATTGCATGAGGAAATTTCGACAGCGATCAGGAGATCCATCGTAGCGCTCAGGTTCTGCCGCTGGAACACTCACGGAGGTAGAAGCAGAGGTTGTGACCAGGCGGACAGCTTCCTGGAGGGCAGCGATGTTGATTCCTTGACTCCGTATGATATCCGTGAGCTGGCGGACCGTTTCGGTGAGAGTCGCGATTGTTGCTTCTGCTGGATCCATGTTGTGGTGAAGTATTTCTGTTACGAATTGACCAGGCAGAGAGGGATTCAAATGCGGAAGAACACCGCTTTTATTGAAATGAGATGCTGGTACAGAAACAGGCAGGGGAATCACGAGTACTAGGATAAGTAACAGCGTGTTCTTGGCGTGGTCAGGACGGTCCAGGGTCATACCGGGGGAGCAGAAGTCAGGAGGTACAGAGGGACTAGGCAGGAGACAAGGTCGGGGACGTAAGCGAGGGTCAGAACACAGGAAGGCAGACAGGTAATAGAACGGCTTGGTACGCGGCATGAGTCGGCAATACTTCGCGACTGAGACGTGCTGGGGAAGGTGTATAAGTGTGACTGAAAGAGGGCGTGGTAATGAGGGGCAGGTGAGGCTGGTAGGGAAGATCAGGTGGCATTCCTTACAAAAACATTCTAAACAACTCATATGTGTAGTCATTCATATAGTACATAAGCAAATTAGCAGAATTCCTGAAACCTGTAAAGCTGTAAAATCACAAACTATAATAATCATTACCGTTTTCAAGCTATAAACTATACAAAAAAAGCTTTAACCCATTTAATCCTGAATTTTTACCAGACATGAAAATATCCAAATCTTGACAAAGAATAATTTTTTTTTACATTTCATGGGTGAGTAGGAGTAAAGGTACATTTTATTGCTGGTCACAGTTGTGACTAGTGGGATAATGTTTTGTGTATTAAATTATTGCATGTAGTCATTAAAATTCTTATATATATTTTTTTCAGTTATTAACATATTTAAAACGGTCAGTACTCATTGGGGAGGCAGAGTGATGGATGGTAGAGGGGGTTTGGGGGGTAGAATAATAGATGTGGGGGGATTTTGGAGGTAGAGTAATAGATGGTGGAGTGGGTTTATGAGATAGAATAATAGATATGGAGGGGATTTGGGAGGTAGAGTAATAGATGGTGGAGGGGATTTGGAAGGTAGAGTAATAGATGGTGGAGGGGGGTTGGGAAGTAGAGTAATAGATGGTGGAGGGGATTTGGGAGGTAGAGTAATAGATGTGGAGGGGGTTTGGGAGGTAGAGTAATAGATGGTGGAGGGGGTTTGGGAGGTAGAATAATAGATGTGGGGGGATTTTGGAGGTAGAGTAAAAGATGGTGGAGGGGGTTTGGGAGGTAGAGTAATAGATGGTGGAGGGGGTTTGGAGGTAGAGTAATAGATGGTGGAGGGAGTTTGTTAGGTAGAGTAATAGCTGGTGGAGGGGGGTTGGGAGGTAGAGTAATAGATGGTGGAGGAGGTTTGGGAGGTAGAATAATAGATGTGGGGGGGATTTTGGAGGTAGAGTAATAGATGGTGGAGGGGGTTTGGGAGGTAGAGTAATAGATGGTGGAGGGGGTTGGGAGGTAGAGTAATAGCTGGTGGAGGGGGTTGGGAGGTAGAGTAATAGATGGTGGAGGGGGTTGGGAGGTAGAGTAATAGATGGTGGAGGGGGGTTGGGAGGTAGAGTAATAGATGGTGGAGGGGGTTTGTGAGGTGGAGTAATAGATGGTGGAGGGGGGTTGGGAGGTAGAGTAATAGATGGTGGAGGGGGTTTGTGAGGTAGAGTAATAGATGGTGGAGGGGGTTTGTGAGGTAGAGTAATAGATGGTGGAGGGAGGTTGGGAGGTAGAGTAATAGATGGTGGAGGGGGTTGGGAGGTAGAGTAATAGATGGTGGAGGGGGTTTTCACCATCATAGTCACTGAGAACAGCATCTTCCTCATTTTGTTAATGTTGCATTACATTTCTGTGTAGTCACATAGATCCAACATATTCAGGACTTGGCTTAAGTGAAACTAAAAGAATGAACATTGTATGATGTTAGGTAGAACAAAAATTATATGTCTATGATTCTATATGTGAAATGTTCCATATTTGTCAACTGTGATTTTTCACCACAGTTGAAATTTGTCCTCCACATTTACACATCTGTGCAATTAGAACACACACACTCACACACTAGTGATTACTAGGGGGCTGTGGTGCATACATGCCCAGGGTGGTGGGCAGCCCTAGCCCGGTGCCTGGGGAGCAGTTGAGATTAGGTGCCTTGCTCAAGGGCACCTCGGTCATGGCCTCAGGCCTGGGAATCGAACCCACGAACCTCCGGTCACAAGACCAGTTCCCTACCACCAGTGGTGGACTTAGCAATTTGGGGGCTCAAGGCGAATTTAGCTAGGGGGCCCATCAACATTAATATGCGAGAAATAAGTTCAGGTTCACACTACACGATTTTAGGCTGGTTTTTCAGTCGCCGACTGTTTTTTGTAGATCGCCGACAGAAACTGTGGTCGGAGGCAAATCGGGGATCACTCGGCGCTCGCTCAGTCGTGTAGTGTGAACTGCTGAAAGACGCTCGCCGAGCCATCGCCGAGTGGTCGCCAACTCATCGCAGACGACCGGCAGATATCTAGCATGTTTAATATCTAGCATGTTTAATATGTAGCCCAGTCGGCGACTGAGAGTCAACAGCAGCGTCTAGCTTCATACAACTTTACTACAACACTGGGTTTAAGTTATTGTGACAGCACTGGAGAAATAGTGCGATTGACTATATCTATGTTCACTGCAACGGAGAGATGAAATAATTCTGGCAATTTGGGACTATGGAGTTGTTAAACGGTAAAAATAAATAAATAATAATAACGAAAATGTGGAGTACATGTACATTGTTTTTTTCTTTATGTGGTGTTGCTGGTTCTCGCGAGTTTCGTTTTCGTGTTCTCGTGTTTTTGGACGGCAGCCAGATGAGTCGGCGATTCCCCAGTCGTTTAATTCGTGAGCCCGCGTCACCGATCAGTCATGTAGTGTGAAAGCCACAACAACTGAAAGACTCGCAATTACAGCACAACCAGTCGTGTAGTGCGAACGGCACAAAAACCTGACGACTGAAAAGTCGTGTAGTGTGAACCTGGCATTAGCTAGACAAGGGGGCTCTACAGTGGGAGGGGCCCAAGGCAATTGCCTAGCAACGCCTCTATGCAAAGACCGCCTCTGCCTACCACAGGACCATGACTGCCCCAAATACAGTGCCTTGCAAAAGTATTCACCCCCCTTGGATTTTTCCCTATTTTACTACATTACAACCTGTATGTATTGTTTTTTTTTTCTGAATTGAATGTGATGCATCTGCACAAAATAGTCTACGTTTTAGAAGTGAAATAAGGAAAAAATATATGTATATAAAGAATATGAAAATAAAAAACTGAAAATTGGCAAGTGCATATGTATTCACCCCCTTTGTTATGAAGCCCCTAAAAAGTTCTGGTGCAACCAATTACCTTCAGAAGTCATATACTTAGTGAAATGAAGGCCACCTGTGTGCAATCTAAGTGTCACATGATCTGTCAGTATATACATACCTTTTCTGAAAGGCCCCAGAGGCTGCAACACCATTAAGCTAACCAAACAACACCATGAAGACCAAGGAGCTCTCCAAGCAAGTCAGGGATAAAGTTGTAGAGAAGTATAAGTCAGGGTTGGGTTATAAAAAAATATCCAAATCTCTGATGATCCCCCGGAGCACCATCAAATCCATCATCATCAAATGGAAAGAACATGGTACCACAACAAACCTGCCAAGAGAGGGCCGCCCACCAAAACTCTCAGCCCGGTCAAGGAGGGCATTAATCAGAGAGGCAGCACAGAGACCAAAGGTAACCCTGAAGGAGCTGCAGAGTTCCCAAGCAGAGACTGGAGTATCTGCCCATATGACCACAATAAGCCGTACACTCCAGAGAGTTTATGGAAGAGTGGCCAGAAAAAAACCTTTACTTACAGGCAAAAATAGGAAGGCTCGTTTTGAGTTTGCAAAAGGGCATGTGGGAGACTCCCAAACTGTATGGAGAAAGGTACTGTGGTCAGATGAAACCAAAATTGAACTTTTTGGCCACCAAGGAAAACGCTATGTCTGGCGCAAACCCAACACATCTCATCACCCCAAGAACACCATCCCCACAGTGAAACATGGTGGTGGAAGCATCATGCTGTGGGGATGTTTTTCAGCAGCAGGGACTGGAAAACTGGTCCGAGTCGAGGGGAAGATGGATGGTGCTAAATACAGGGATATTCTTGAGCAAAACCTGTTTACGTCTGTCAGTGATTTGAGACTAGGGCTGAGATTTACCTTCCAACAGGACAATGACCCAAAGCATACTGCTAAAGCAACACTTGAGTGGTTTAAGAGGAAACATGTAAACATATTGGAATGGCCTAGTCAAAGCCCAGACCTTAATCCAATTGAGAATCTGTGGTCAGACTTAAAGATTGCTGTTCACCAACGAAAACCATCTAACTTGAAGGAGCTGGAGCAGTTTTGCCATGAGGAATGGGCAAAAATTCCAGTGGCAAGATGTGGCAAACTCATAGAGACTTATTCAAAGCGACTTGCAGCTGTAATTGCTGTAAAAGGTGGCTCTACAAAGTACTGACTTACGGGGGTGAATAGTTATGCACACTGATGTTTTCAGTTATTTTGTCCTATTTGTTGTTTGCTTCACAATAAAAAAAAATGTTAAATGTTGAAAATTGTAGGCATGGTCTGTAAATTAAATGATGCAGACCCTCAAATATTCCCTTTGAATTCCAGGTTGTGAGGTAACAAAATGTGAAAAATGTAAAGGGGGGTGAATACTTTCGCAAGGCACTGTATGTATATATACATTGTGTTATCCCAGTGGTTCCCAAAGTGGGGGGCGCGGAGCTATTGCAGGGGGGGCGCGGAGCTTGGAAGTAAAACATGTGCATATGTGTCAATATTAGGGATGCACCGATTCCGATATTAATATCTGAAAAAATTCTAGATCGGGTATCGGTGACAATGTGACTGATCCATAAAAACAGATCTATTCAGTCTAATTATTTGCTTGTAACGCTTTTCGTAGTTAGTTCAACCTTAAATATCTACTCTGTCCCGGATAGAAGTGAACTTGGACAGGCAACAGGCAAGTGAAACACGAAGCACATAGAGGAGAGGTGACTCGTACTCTTGCTGGTGGTATTACACTTAGTCCGTTTATTTGCTGGTTGACCAAAATAAAGCTGGGCTCCAGCATTACTTGACTGTTCATACATGAACTGGTGAGTTGTCCAAAGCTCATTGAATGCGTTACTTACAGAAATAAAATAAAGATAAAATAAAGAGCAGTGGTCTGAGTCGGTCTACGGCAGAAAACTAAAAAACAACAATACGCGCGCTCAACTCGCTCCCTTAAAGAGACAGTACACATATTTCTGGCCGTTACATGCTTTGTGCTCTGCGTGATGTCTGCTCTAGCAAACTAGCCGCATAGGTATAGTGTCAGGAACAGCACATGATCGCCGTGAGATGCATTTCACCTGCCGCTCATCGCCCCGCCCCTTTCACGCTATTTAAGCTTCCTCCTCTATCTTCCGGGTTGCGAAGTATTGTTGGCATGCCATCTACCAAGCGTTATCTCCTGATTGCTCTCCTGTGTTTTGACCTCTGCTCTCGTTCCAGACCTCGTCTCCAGCCTAGCCCTATTGTACCTCCAGCCATCTGTCTACCCGGCGTGAACTCGGACCGTCCTGACCACGACAACCGCACTCACACACTGCACACACCACACGGAGTTATTCACCTGTGCGAGTACTCCGTATTCATTCAAGAAATAAACACATCAGTTCTCCACATCTGGATCCGTGTCTTCCTGGTTGAAACGTTACATATAGCTGTTTCTCTTATTTCATCTCCTTATTTATTTTAAATTATATTTAGAATTCTTGAACCATTTCAAAGGTTTCTTGCAGGAAATTTTTTTCATGTTTGACTAAAGTTGTGAACCTATTGTTTTGTCAGTTTCAGGTTCTTTGGTATTATTTATTTTACATTCAGTGTTATATTCATAATTGCACTGACTGAACAAATGCAAGTTATGTTGTTTTTACATGTTTTTATGTGTGTTTAAGTGTGCTATACTGGTGCAGAGTTTTCAATAAACTTGTAATTCAGTATGTCTGTGTTAAAAAAAAAGCTTTAAGTCGATTCAGCACTGTTTTACTCTATCAAATCGGTATCGGTATCGGCCGATACTAAGCCTCAGATATCTGAATCTGTATCGGAAGTAAAAAACGTGAATCGGTGCATCCCTAGTCAATATGGGGGGGGCAAAAATATTCTCATCTACTAAAGGGGGGCACGGCAGAAAAAGTTTGGGAACCACTGTGTTATCCTATCCTATGTGTCACTGTTGTTGCCATCATTATGTTTACTCATTCTGTGATCTCACTGAAAAAATTCAGTAGTAGATACCTGAAAGATGATGTGTACCAAAAATGATTGTCTTATTTTTATGCAGTGGCGGATGCAGCCGGCAGTTTTTGGACGGGCCAAAGTGTAATTGGGGTGGGCAAGCATGAACGAAAGTTGTACGGGGTGGGCGGGGTGTATGGTCATTAAATGACTCATGCGCTAGGCGCCATCCTGCAGCAATTATAGTTAATTTCATTAATTTTCATACGGAAAACTGTATTCTGAGCTTGTGATTAGGTGGGCCCAGTTGCCAATCAGCCCGCCCGTAGATCCAGCCCCTGTTTTTATGTTAACACAATTTATTATTTTATGTTAACACAATTGATGTAGCCATCCTCTGCTCCTGGTACAGTCAGGAAGTAAACAGCTTTGGTCTTTTGAAAATGTACACAATATTTTTGACACTGCATATTTTACTGAGACTCTTTATTATTTCAATATTGGCTGGAAATTCATGAATATATCATAGTTAAATATTTACAGCCTCATAACAAAAAAAATTATGGTCATTTTACCATTTCAGTTTTTCCTTCATTTTTTGCTTTTATATTTTGCTTTAATTACAATAATAATTATTTTAAATTATTTTCAGTTGAATATTTTTTTATTCCATTTAATGTGTTTTTCTTTGCTAGTTTTCATATTAGTTTGCATTTATTGTAATAACCCAGGCTCAGCTCTCGACAGGAAAACCAGAATCTCACACACACACACACACACACACACACACACACACACACACACACACACACACACACACACACACACACACACACACAAACCTCAATTATATTACTCAAAATAAATTAAATGTAAAGTTGTGGTTTCGCATATTTAAATGAACTATAAAACACCCAAATCTCACAAGTTAACCCAAATTTCAGTTAAAATTATAGAGAACCACCTAAGAAAATTCTAAGATACAGCAGGGTGAAAGTAGCTGAAAATTACGTGTCAGCCCTGTGTTACAGGAATGACATCAGCAGGATTTCAGTATGACTGACTCCTGACACTCTATAAGCAGTTTATGACTATTCATGCACACCTTCCTCCAGGCAAACTCATTAGAAGTATTTCAGCTGAATTTCTTTTGACGTTAGCTTTCGGCTCTCTAAGTAACGTTGCTGCTCTCCCCAGCTGATGCAAATGATGAAATATCAATATTTTAATAATATATTAACAAACTACAGCTAGGGAGACAGAGCTGCACACACACACACACACACACACACACACACACACACACACACACACACACATACACGTGCACGCACATTAATTAATCCCAGACCCCAGATCGTTAAGGCTGTCCACCTCGTTGTGCTCATTAGTGCATAATTAACCAGAGAGGATGCTGGGAAGCATGCAGTCTCCACGGTGCAGGCACCAGGATGCTTACTGGAAGCTCGGAGGTGCCTTTCACAGTGTCTCCTCCTCCATCTTCCTCCACCCTTATGTCCATCCCCCATCTCGGATCAGTAGATGAATGTCACCCCTTCTCTTCCATTCTCCACATCATGGACCTCTGCTGTGTTTCTCTGCCTCACCTCTTTTGTCTCCAACTGCATCACTCCATCAGGATATTAGTCTCTCCACCACAACCCCCATCTCCTCCCACATTTATTCTTCTCAGTCTCCTTCCGTCTCTCATACACCTACAGTGTAGACTATCAGACTATATCTCCTCACCCTTTGTTTCTACTTAATTCACCACCATTATAACATCCACATACTCTCAGCTCTATTCTGAGAAGCTAATAATTCCATCTCACACAATGCCTTCAGGTTGCACACAAGGTCAGACCTGAAATACCTCTCAGCTACACATAAATGACTGGAGAGTGCTGTCAGAAAAACATGCATGTATGCACATGTACTCACACGCAGAGTGCACGGACACACACCTTCGCACCCCCTCACCCACAGTTTCACATCATCCTTGTAGGCCCTACAAACCCTTGATATCCGTCAATCTTTTCAACTGTCAATTATGAGACATTTTATCATCCACACTTCATGTCAAAGTCGAGAGCCAAACAGAAGGACCGTTAACGAAATGCTGTAATATATATTCAGCAACCCTTTTAAGGGCCAATGTGAAATTCACTATTGTAAACAATTCACTGTATTGTCATTGTCTGCTTATTACAGCCCAAAAGTAAAGAACAAACGTTTCACTACTTAAAAACAAAGAGCTAGAATTTCTGTGATGCACACACATGGTATCCCTCTCACTCAAGCAGGCACACACCACACACACACCATATACATACATACACACACTCACACAAAGCATATATATATATATATATATATATATATATATATATATATATATATATATATATATATATATATATATATATATATTCACACACACACACACACACACAATTTACAGTATATGTAAATTCTCCACTCAGTCTTTCAGTCTTTTTCCTTCCAGCTCTACCTCTACCACAGGTCTGGGAGCTTGAGGGTCCTGCTCAGTATTGTAACTGTTCCCAGGTCTACACTCTTCTGCACAGAGATCTCAGATGTTGTTCCTGGGATCTGCTGAAGCCATTCTCCCAGTTAGGGGGATCACAGTGCCTAGTGCTCCGATTACCACATTGTGCGTGTGTGTGCGTGTATGTGTGTGTGTGTGTGTGTACATATATATATATATATATATATATATATATATATATATATATATATACATATATGTGTGTGTGTGTGTGTGTGTGTGTGTGTGTGTGTGCACATACAGAAACACACATTTGATATACTACCTACAGTAAGAGCAGGGGTTTTCCACTGAACTGTGCAACACTGTAGCAAAATACAGCCTACACGGAAAGGTACATGTCCCACACATAAGCTTGTACCCATATTCCTGTAATAGTGGGGATATTTGGCCAGAGTATACACACACACACACACACACACACACACACACACACACACACACACACACAAGACATCTGCATTATTCATGGCTGAGTTCTGTCTAATCACTGGTCTTGGCGCCAAAAGCTCTTTCTGTGGTTCTCTTTTTTTGTGTTCATTATTAAATGTCCCAAAAGAGTAGTACTTGTTAAAGTAGAATTATTTTCATTGCTGGGGTACTCCCATGACTCTCTTGTCCCTGGATACGAGGGCGTGACTAGCATGCGTAACCTCCCTGCTCCCCCCCCCCCCCCCCCCCCCCTTCCCCTGAGCTGCTGAGAGATCTGGATAGTCTTTCCCACCACCTCTCTGCACTAGGCCAGTGTCTCCCTTCCTGAATAAATACACCACATTTTCCAGTCTGCACCAGAACAGGAACAGGAGTGGAGACTGGCTTTGCACCAGTGAAGCCGTCTGTCGTTTTACAAGTGAAATCCAACTAAGTGACCGGGGCTGTCATCCGTCACCTCTGAAGGCTGCGTGCAGTATCCACACCACCCAGTAGTGCAATCACAGTTTGAAGGTGTTGCCCAGTGGCTTGTAGGTCAAATAGTGGATAAAAGTGTTGCATAGTAAGACATCTATAGTGTCTTCTAGGTATGCATACACAGTTCTACAGAAGAGATTTTATAGTTTTCGTCATGGTTATGAGTCACTGAATGCTACACTGGCTTTTTTAGTTCTCGTTAGTGTATGTTTATATTCACTTTCGTTTTTGCTCATTTCATTAAAGTCTCTCGGTTGGAGAAAGTTTTATTCTGTTCTTATTCTAATGAGACAATTCAAATTTTAAGAACAGAATTATTTTATTTGGTTGGGTATTCATGTGTAATATGCTCAGGGAGTTTTAAATAATTTATTTATTCAGTGAGTATGTTAGCACTATACCTGTTCAGGCAGAAAGACAAAGGAACTGTATAGCTAATATGCACACTTAAATATGTGTTAATTTATTGTAAGTCATATCATCATCACAGTGTTGAACATTGTTATTGTGCATCACACATGTTCTTCCATCTTCCTATAAATGAGATCACGACAAACCCGACACAAGACATGACAAAGAAATCAAAACACATTGTGTTTGCCTCATCTGAAATACTTCTAAAATATCCAAGAAATTTGTACAGTGTCAGAAAGTGAGTTTATCATAGTTCAAAGTTTGACTGCATAATGAAAACATTTTGATATTTTTTGTACTTTATTTGTACTACTTGGCCTTGGTGTAAATTTTAGAATATGAGAAAAGTCATAATGACTTCATAAAGTCAAGAATTGTGCTTTTTAACTAAAGACGCTGAGGACAATGATCAGGAAACTAGAAATAAAATGCCAGTTCTGATTTCAGATGTAACTCAAAGCTGGCCACAATAAATAAAAAAACTATTATGAACATTTCTGATAGAAGAAGAAAAAATAAAAACAGGTCATGAGAAAAGTGTGTGTGATTTGAATCTCTCCCAGTTCAGTGATGCAATAGGTCAAAGCAAGACAACTACAGACAAAATCAGGCCCGTGTTGCCATGGTCCTAAAGTGCTGTACTGTACTTTAAGAGCCCGATCAACAGCAGGTTTCTACAGCAGGTCTCTAGTCATGCAACACCTCCAACACCAGCACACGCTCACTACCAACCTATTTAAGGATACTATACTGCAAGACGTTTATCAGTAGAAGGCATCCGCTTCAAGAATCAAAACCCACGATACCATCACCGATGACCCACACTCACACACTGTCTATTTATATACGTAGGCAGATAAAAGCCACAAGCCGGATGAAAGCGGCACAGACCCGGGCTGCCTGCTCTGTGATGTCGGTAAGCGCTCCGCACATGAAAGGGCTTTGTGTTGTATATATGCTCTCCATAGCGCCTGCAGAACCGCCCGCTCAGTATGTCCTCTGCATGTTCACAGTATGTTTTCAGTATGTTCTCAGCATGTTCTCCACGGCCCAGTCCCAATGCCCGACTGCACCCTGCACACCGGCAACAGGACGTCCTGCTCACCAGCTCCTGGCCACCAGAGGCCTGTGAGTCAAAGTGGTTAAAGCCTCAATCTGCTCTGTGTTACAAGACAGCTGCTTCCTACTGCCATTTATTCTAACCTTTACGCACATTGTTTGGAAAATGCACCGTGGCCTTAACCATAATGGTCAAATTTGAAAATGGTATCTTGACTCACAGGTGTACCGCTTCAAGTCTTAACCAGTCGTACATTCTAACTATGACACTCTCTTCCTTTCCCAACCGGTCTGGATTCAGTCATTGTGCGCACATTAGTCAGTACAACGTGTCCACACACAGGATGAGTCGCGGCAGTGTTCCTAGAAGGTTCTCGCCACCCTTATCCCTGACTGCTGTGGAATGAGCTCCTCCTTCCTGACTCCTCTGAATGGCTGATGGAGACTCAGAGTAGCTTTAATCCTGTGAGGTGCTAAGGTTTACTCTGATGGAGACTCAGAGTAGCTTTAATCCTGTGAGGTGCTAAGGTTTACTCTGATGGAGACTCAGAGTAGCTTTAATCCTGTGAGGTGCTAAGGTTTACTCTGATGGAGACTCAGAGTAGCTTTAATCCTGTGAGGTGCTAAGGTTTACTCTGATGGAGACTCAGAGTAGCTTTAATCCTGTGAGGTGCTAAGGTTTACTCTGAACCTCTATAGGAACAGGGCAGCCAGAAACTGTTCGGCTAACTTCACGCCTCAGTAATGCGATAATGCACAGGTGAATTCATTCAAGTTTGCTTCGATAACAAGCTTAACAACACTTAACAACACTAAATTGAGTAATTTACTAAACCTAATAAATAAACTTATTTATTTATTATTTATTTATTATATTTGATTTATTTAGTAACTTAGTAAAACTATGTGGATTGCATTGCTATTATGAGTTAATATTGTATTATAGGCAGGAGTATGTATACTTGTCCAAACCACAAGTATACATACCAAACCACAAGTATACGAAGTACTGTCCAAACCACAAAATGTGAACAAGCAGCATGTCTGTGAGTGACATTGTGGTGTCTGCTGGCTTTCCTGTCCTGTCATTCTCTATGTGAACTCCCACTTTGACCAGTGAGATAAAGGTAAGCCACTCACATCTACATCTCATTTCTTAAGCCTCCAGGAAGTCGCTCCGAGACGCTCGGACTAGTGCCATTTTAATAACGAACAGGGTACACATAATAAGATTAGTTTACCATAACTGGGCTGGTCAAAAAACAGGACAGGGCTACATCCACAGTGACACCTGAAAAATGTGCGTGGGTAAAAGCAGAGCACAATGTCACTCAAAAGGAAACAGCTGTGACCTCAGTTGGAGATGCAGCTGAGCAGTCTGGGTAAACCTCACCCTGATATCCACTCATGCACGGCGTGGCTGTCAAACGTGACGCTCTGAGCGGGAACCAGACAGAGCCGGGCGGCGAGCGGCGGGGGGTTTGGAGCAGGTGAGGAGTTTCTGAGAAACACGGTGGGTCACCGGATGACGTTATGAAACTCGGTTCAGCGGCAGGCAGCATGCACGGAACGCACTGTGCTGCTTCTTCGCTTCAATTCAGATTTACTTCGCTCAGAAAATAGAGCTTGCTTCTGCAGTGAAACCACCGTTCTCCATGCTGAAGTTTGTTGAAGTTCCTCCTAATTCTTCCCAACTCCTACACACATATCACATACTGCAGCTCCCATGACAGCAGTTCCTGTGTTCCTCCTCTCTCGTGGAAGGCATGACCAGGCAGACTCCCGGGGCTCCTGCCCTGGCCTTCCACTGGGCCAGATCAGCGGCTTTCATGCTCTAGCACAGTGACTGTCAAGCCCACACAAGCTTCCGAAACCCTTCGTGTGTGGAGCCAAATCCAGCCAAATTATAGCCACACCAGCCTGTATACTGAGTTCTGTACACTGAGTGGTCCTGTATACTGAATCGTCCTGTATACTGAGTAGTCCTATATATTTGATTTGGAATGTTAAATGGTTAGAGTGTGTGTGTGTGTGTGTGTGTGTGCGCATATGTGCATGTGTGTGTGTGTGGGTGTGCGCGTATGTGTGTGCGCGTATGTGTGTGCGCCTATGTGTGTGTGTGTATGCGTGCGTGTGTGCGTGTGTGCGTGCGTGCGTATGTGTGTGCGCATACATGTGTGTGTGTGTGTGTGTGCGTGCGTGCATGCACGCGTGTGTGCGTGCGTGCGTGTGTTTGTGTGTATGTATGCAGGTGTGTGTATGTATGTATGTGTGTGTGTGTGTGTGTGTGTGTGTGGTTTTATTGCTAGGTCTAGGGACCATCTGCTCCCCCCTGGCTTCCACCCAGACTAGAGCTTGTGACCCTCATTAAACTTTGATTGCTGGCTTCTTTAAGAGGTCAGTAGGCAGGGAGGGTCTTTAAAGGAGCCTGTGTCTGTGTGTGCTCTGTGCTCCCCACATGACTCCACTCAAAGATCCCTGATGGAGACCCAGAAACTACACTACAGCACCTACTCTCAGTCCTCTGCTACAGAATGTATAATGCAGGTTTAGAAATCACATCATCTTTATGCAGCCTCTCAGAGATCCTGGTTTTAATGCATTTCTGATGGGATATATTTGGACACATTTTTGGAGCCCAAGCTGTGGCCGTCATGCTCTGATCACGTCTAAGACACATGGAGGTGGAGGTGAGATGTCTGTCCAGTCCTACATAACTGTAGCCTAGCGACCTCACATGTTCCTGCACCTTACCACATTTAAATGCCCTTAATGTGAAATGTTTACACACACATCTCAAATATTTTACGTCAGTAACTCCCAATGTTCACATGTCCACAGTCTCTTTGCACAGAACTTGCACACACTTTGCACAAAAACACTTTAAATATTTCGCCATCGTGCGAAATACTCAAATACACTTTATTTTTCTGTATTTAATTACTTATTTACTCTTGTATTATTTCTTACTATTGTATTGTCAAAGATTTTAATATTTTAATGGTGAATGGAGGAACACCAAAGTAAGAATTTCATTGCACAGTGTAACTGCCTGTTTCTGCTGGGCACATGACAATAAATCTCTTGAATCTTGAATCTTGAATCTTGAATCTCACAGCGAGGTGGACACACTTGTTTGCCATGACACACACTAGGGGTGCACGATATGGACTAGAATTGCGATGTGCGATAACGTTGTTGGATATCCCGATATCGATGTGAACCACGATAAATTAAGATTAAAATACAGAAATGTAGTGTCTCTCTGAACAGCAGCACGTTAATTTGTTTTGTTTTTTACTGTGTAATGAATCCAGAATAATTCCAAATATTTTGCAGGTTTATTCAACAATAGATTCAATCTAGGTTTATACTTTCACGAGTGAGCGACTCCGCACACCTCGTTAACCTCCGCGAACGGCGGAAGCGTTTAATCTTGCCGTGTCACATTCTTTGCAGTGTTGTCCGAAACGATATGTAGGCCTAGTAGTATAAAAAAACACCCCTCAAATACAGGGGAATGAACTTTTACCTGACCAATTTTAATGTTGCTTTGTGTTTCAGGTTTGAAAAGTGCTGGAATTTAGGCTAAAGTATTTGAAAAGGCTTGAAATTGTAACTACTTCGTTTCACAACAAATATCTGTCTGACTGAACAATTCTCTTGTATTACGTTAACAAATAGGAGCCTCTTGTAATTCCAGGACGAAACATGAGAGAACGTGAAGACGTTAAGATTGGGCGTTTTGAAAATAAATATCCATTAAATAATGTGATAAAAAAGCGAATTATTTCGAATCATTTAGAGTATATGTATAAATATTTAATTCAATAACGTGCTGGGAATTATTGAAATGGACCTTGAAAGTGACATACAAGTGCTTGAATTCCACCTTGTATAGGTGTATGAACCCTGCAAATATGACTGTTCTCATTGCGCCGAGACGCGGCGCGCGCGAACTTTAAATAAATAATAACATTAAATAATGTGATAAAAAAGCGAATTATTTCGAATCATTTAGAGTATATGTACAAATATTTAATTCAATAACGTGCTGGGAATTATTGAAATGGACCTTGAAAGTGACGTACAAGTGCTTGAATTCCACCTTGTATAGGTGTATGAACCCTGCAAACATGACTGTTCTCATTGCGCCGAGACGCGGCGCGCGCGAACTTACAAAATTCGAGAGGTGCACGACCTCGTGAATCGACAGCGCGCGAGGCAATTGCACACGGGCGAAGCCACCGCGATTACGTTATTTTCGCCTCCCGGACCCTCGCGCCGCATCAAGTGTAAACCAGGCTTAAACCAAATCGCGTGTCTGATGAGCGTGTTCACCCGACTCCAGGGTTGCCAGGTCCTACAAAAGCTTTCCGCACAAAATCTGCGAGTGTAAGTTGTCGGCGGGGGGTGGGGGGGTGTTGCGAGTGTGAACTGGAGACAAATTATGTATTATATCGCGATCGATTCTTAGTGTTGACTTGTAACTTCCGCAGTAGCCCAACTCAAAAGTAGCCCAAAAAACCGCACCCCGCGCCCCCAGAATTTTTACCCACGGCTGGATTTTCAAACAAGCCCAATTTGGCGTGAAAACCGAGAACCTGGCAACTCTGCCTCACTCTGCCTCTTGCCTACTTACGTCACGTGATCATAGTCTGCAGCGCGAATAGCTCCCTCTATTGCTGGACGAGGATAACGCAATTTGAGTTTGCTGTTATTCAAGGAGTTATCGTGGCTCTTTCGATGTGTTTATCGTGAAACTTCACATCGCGATAACGATAAAAATACGATTAATCGTGCAGCCCTAACACACACACACACACACACATACATTCACACTGTCAGAAGCATCTAGCCATACACAGCAATGAAGCCCCACAGGAGTAGCAGACTCTCAGGTGTAGATCCGACACAGCGCACACTCTCGTGGACCTCCATAAGATCGGCCATGGCTTTAGTGCCCTCGCTGGGAGCTGGGCTAGTGTTATCTACTTACGTTATGCTTTAGTGCACCAGTTACTAAATTCTTATTCAAAATCAAATTTTCACAGAAATAAATCTAGAGTGCTAAAAAAAGACTTGCATATTGGATTAAAAAGACTCATGCAAAGTAGATGAGAGCGATGTGTACAGCACTGTGGACGTGTTCAGCCACCGAACACTCCAGGAATCTGAACTCCCCCGTACATTCTCAGGCAGGCTGTTCACTCCTAAAAGGCTGACACATTAACCCTCACAGTCCCTATCTGACCTTTATGTGTGTGTGTGTGTGTGTGTGTGTGTGTGTGTGTGTGTGTGTGTGTGTGTTGAAGTATGGGCTGAAGTACGATAACAACATGGCCACAAACCGACCTGACATCTACTCACACACACACACAGACACACACACATAGACACACACAGCAGTGGTTGAGCAATTAATCAGACCAATTAAATGCTATGTTGATATCTTCATTGGCTCAATGCTACTGTCTGCTGATAAATGCTGTTGTTGGGTAAACTTTACAAACCGGATTCCAAAAGGTTGGGACACTAAACAAATTGTGAATAAAAACTGAGTGCAATGATGTGGAGGTGCCAACATCTAATATTTTATTCAGAATTGAACACATATCACAGATCAAAAGTTTAAACTGAGACAATGTATCATTTTAAGGGAAAATATGGTGTTTCAAAATTTCATGGCATCAACAAATCCCAAAAAAGTTGAGACAAGGCCATATTTACCACTGTGTGGCATCCCTCCTTCTTCTTACAACACTCAACAGACGTCTGGGGACAGAGGGGACCAGTTTCTCAAGTTTAGAAATAGGAATGCTCTCCCTGTCTAATACAGGCCTCTAACTGTTCAGTCGTCTTGGGCCTTCTTTGTCCCACCTTCCTCTTTATGATGCGCCAAATGTTCTCTATAGGTGAAAGATCTGCACTGCAGGCTGGACATTTCAGTACCCGGATCCTTCTCCTATGTAGCCATGATGTTGTGATTGCTGCTTGTTGAAAAATGCAGGGCCTTCCCTGAAAGAGATGACGTCTAGATGGGAGCAGATGTTGTTCTAGAACCTGAACATAGTTCTCTGCATTAATGATGCCTTTCCAGACATGCAAGCTGCCCATGCCACAAGCACTCATGCAACCCCATACCATCAGTGATGCAAGGCTTCTGAACGGAGCGTTGATAACAACTTGGGTTATCCTTGTCTCTGAATCCTTGTCTCTGATCCGGATGACGTGTTCTATAAAGAACTTTAAATCGTGACTCATTTGACCCCAGAACAGTCTTCTATTTTGCCACACTCCATTTTAAATGACCCCTGGCCCAGTGCAAATGTCTGAGCTTATGGAGCTTGCTTAGAAATGGCTTCCTCTTTGCACTGTATTGTTTCAGATGGCAAAGGCAGATGGCACGGTGGATTGTGTTCACTGACAATGCTTTCTGGAAGTATTCCTGAGCCCATTCTATTATTTCCTTGACAGTGGTGTTCCTGTTTGAGGTGCAGTGACGTTTAAGGGCCTGAGCATCCAGTAGAGTTTTACGTTATATTATGAATGAATGTTCGATTTATATAGCGCCTTTCTGAATACCCAAGGCGCTTTACATGGTTGCATGGTTGATGATGTTAACTTAAAAGTCTTTGCTATTTTATGCTGGGTAACACCATTCTGGTATTGCTGCACTTTCTGCGCAACAATGGTGGAATTGGGAATCCTCTTACCATCTGACACTGACACTCTGAGAAGCTCTTTTTATACCCAATCATGTTGTCAATTGACCTAATTAGTGTTAATTGGTCTTCTAGCTCTTCATTATATGCTCAATTTCCTTTTTCCAGCCACTTATTGGTACTTGTCTCAATTTTTTTGTGATTTGTTGACACTGTGAAATTTTGAATCAACATATTTTTCCTTTAAAATGTTACATTTTCTCAGATTAAACTTTTGATTTGTCATCTATGTTCTATATTGACATGTCCACATCATTGCAGTCAGTTTTTATTCACAACTTGTTTAGTGTCCCAACTTTTTTGGAATCCGGTTTGTACATTCACAAACTTATTACAAAATTGGTCTTTTTGATTATCTGTGGATTTCTTTAAGTGAGTACAGAGACAAACAACTACTAAAGAAATGTTCATGCAGTTCTGCATCTCATTTGTTATTATTATGAAACTAGTGAATTTTATAAGATGCACAAAAACAACTATATGATAGCGGCATTATAAATCAGCAGCCCTGCCCTAGATAACCAGTGAAAAACCCATATAGACCGACCAATAACACTCACACACACACAGACACGCACACATGCATTCCCACATGGATATGCACACTTACACACACATTCCTATTCCTCTGAGACATGTATCAGGAAGCACAAATGAACCCGGGATCATCAGGGAAGGCTACACAGCAGAAGGTGGAGCAAACATGGGTGGAGAAAAGCACCCCAGCTGTCTGACCAGGGTCATGTGACCCCCAGGGAAAGAGCTCCAATGATCCCATCCCACACAGCACACATAGAGAGAGAGAGAGAGAGAGAGAGAGAGAGAGAGAGAGAGAGAGAGAGAGAGAGAGAGAGAGAGAGAAATAGAGAGATTTTAGGGGGAAGGAGTCATAGCACACTACCTCCACACCTCTCACTCTCACTGTCACAAGTGTGTGTGTGTGTGTGTGTGTGTGTGTGTGTGTGTGTGTGTGTGTGTGTGTGTGTGTGCTGAAAGGCAAAGAGCACAATACACAAACGTATAGTTATTCTTTCCATCCTTATGCATGAGGACTACCAAACTCACCAACAAACACACTTGTGCAGCAAAGAAAAATCATGATATATTGTAGTACTGTAGTAGAATCTCTCTCTCTCTCTATCCTCCCTTCTCTTTATTTCTTTGTTTCTGTTTCTATCCTTCCTCCCATACTCTCTCTCTGTGGGATGAGGGTCCCCCAAGGAGGTCCATGAATCTGAACCCCACACAGCTCTGTCTCTCCCCTCCACTCCCCTCCTACCCTCTCCTCTTACTGCAAACACCTTCTATTTCACACTCACACACACACATACACACACACAAACACACACTCTCACACACACACACACACACACACACACACACACACACACTCACACACACAAACACACACTCACACACACACTCACAATCACACACACACACACACACACACACACACAAACACACACTCACACGCACACACACACACACACACACTCTCACACACACACACACACACTCACACTCACACTCACGATCACACACACACACACACACACACACACACACACAAACACACACTCACACACACACACACACACACACACACACAAACACACACTCACACTCACACTCACACACACACACACACACACACACACACACACACACACACACACACACACACACACACACACACACACACTCCTGTCATTCAAGCCTAGTCCTCAGTGGTGTCTCCCTGCAGGCCTCTGAACAGGCCTGGCATCAAAGAAAGTGTGCAGTTTATCAAAGTGTTTCCTTTGAAAAAGCCCAGACCCCCTCACAGTCAGAAACCTACCGCTGCAACTAGAAGATCTGTGTGTCTGCCAGAGACACTCACACGTCTGTTCATCTCTGTGTGTCTATGTGTAATACTTACACACACACTGACTTCCCACAAACCAGAGGGCCCGTTCTACTGGCCTGTCTCCTCTCCTCAAGTCTGGCCCCACCACGCCCAGGCGCCTGTGCCCCGCCCCTCCTGAACCAATGCCAGCATACACCAACAAACTATTACCCCTTATCTACACTGACAGGTGATGTTAAGACCGTTCCAGAAAAAGAACTGGCAAGACCGATGGGCCAGAATCATTCCAGCATTGTCACAGAGACGCAAGCAGCAGACCAACCTCACGTTGATTGAAAACTAGTCTGTAATCTTTGCAGTAAAGTTCTTGACACGTAGGACCACACTGAACTTTTGTGTTCCAAACATCTACCTGGGTTAGTAGAATCATCAAAGCCTCTCTTGGTGCATAGAGACCCATGTTGTTATTCTTGTACTAGATCTATTTGTGTGTGCGTATGTGTGTGTGTGTGTGCATTTGTGTGTGTGCGTGTGTGTGTGTGTGTGTGTGTGTGTGTGTGTGTGTGTGTATGTGTGTGTGCGTGTGTGTGTGTGTGTGTGTGCATGTGTGTGTGTGTGTATGTGTGTGTGCGTGTGTGTGTGCGCGCGCGTGTGTGTGCACGCGTGTGTGTGTGTGTGTGTATGTGTGTGGAACACAATGCTTAGCCATGTGAAGAATCCACTCTCATACTTACAGATCACATATCTCACATGTCATCAGGATTTTCATCGACATGGCTGTCATCTCTCTCTCTCTCTCTCTCTCTCTCTCTCTCTCTCTCTCTCTCTCTCTCTCTCTCTCTCTCTCTCTCTCTCTCACGTACACACACACACACACACACACACACACACACAAACACACACACACAAACACTCACACACACAATTCAGTAAGTATCCATTACCTATAGATTCTGGGCCAGTTAAGTGATACCCAACAGCAAACATCCGCCCAGGAGCAAGAACTCTGAAGGGCACTTCAACACTGCCAGTCAAGGAAAGTGTGTGGAAGTGATGTGGGTCTGTGTCCCTTTTGTGTGTGTGTGTGTGTGTGTGTGTGTGTGTGTGTGTGTGTGTGTGTGTGTGTGTGTGTGTGTGTGTGTGTGTGTGTGTGTGTGTGTGTGTGTGCCCTATGGCGAGGGTAGAGAGAGGACACCCAAAAAGAGAACAGTTGAGAGAGAGATGCTATTGATTACTGCCTCCCACTGTGAGCTCTGATATATTTCACCATGGAAACACACTCTTGCAACAGATACGCAGCCTCCGTGTCCCTGGGGTGTGTGAGTCTGAGAGAGACAAGCTCTCCAGTGGGACCCCAGAACACATACACACTTCCTCCTCTCTCATCTCCTTCTCTCTGAACTACTGCTCTCCAACTCGTTAAGGTGAGCTTGAAGACACACACACACACACACACACACACACACACACACACACACACATGCACACACACACACACACACACACACACACATGCACACACACACACACACACACACCTGCTCATTTTCTCATCCAAAGGTCAGGGGGGAACTGCTCTGCACCTCTGGATCACGCTAGCGGCTCACTACCGTGGGGAACGCCGCACGTACGCCCCGAGCTCCCCGAGCTCCCGTCATGCCCGCCTCTTTGCAGCCGGGGCTGAGTTCAGTACTTCCAAGCCGCAGAGTGACGCAGCTCTGAGCAGGCCTGCCCTGAGAAAGTGAGATAACCTGACCACAACACCACCCTGCACCAAAAACCCCGTCACACCTCCGCTTCACGAACACGCTCGCGCAGCCCTGCACCAACAACGACCCTGCACTACAAACACCACACAGAAAAGGGCCAATACGGCCCTGCACCATCCTGTATTCTCTATTACTGTATTAGTAAGACTGTACACGCTCAGAGAAACAACAGCAGGGCTTACTGCATGTGTGCGCACACACACCTCCGTGTCGGAGGGAGCGTCAGGTTTGGCACCGAACGTGCATGCAACCTCATAGTGGGTTTTATTATCAGGACTGATATAACAGGTCAGCCATGGTCACGGATAATCAGGTGAAGATAACCACTCCTACGCTAGCTGGAAAACCAGTCCATCACAGGAAACCAGTGCAGGAAGCCCATCATGGCTGCCACGCACTGTTCAGTGTCTCAGCAGATAAGTAGAAATGGGTCATTTCCAAAAATCACATTTAACAGAGCGAAAAAAATAAAATAAAAAAAACAGCTGATGTGTTTGTCCAGAATGCTGGAGGTCAGGGAGTGAACCAACACACTGACCAATACCCCAGCTTTCTGGTGCCTATTCATTATTACACTGAACATAATGAAGTCAAATCTGAATGCTAAATGAATTTCTTTGTAAAACACTTTATCAGCTAAATTGGGCCAGTGTGTATTCATTTCATCTAATTCAGTCAAGCACAGAGTGATTTATTCATTCTGAGCCCTGATTGGGCGAGGGGAGGGGGAGCAGGCGGGCCTCCGGCCTCTTTCCGGACTCTGTGGACAGCTCATTACAGCCGTGGCCTTGTTGGGAACTCACTACGGAGTCCATGTGTGTCTGACACCAGCACTCTCCGCTCCCTCTATAGCAGAGAGAGTGTGAGGCCACAGGCAGAGCACCTCCTTGCCTTATCATCTATATACACACACACACACACACCTCACACACTCTCACAGCATCAAGAACAGCATCTGTACACTGAAGGCCTCTCAAACACTCACAACATCCCCAGCAACATTCTGCTGGGCTCCCAGTCTGCTGGGCTCCCAGTCAAATCCTGAATATCAAATCCTGAAATATAACTCGCAAAGGCAATCAAACTTGGGCTTCAAACAAATGTTGTGCGTGCATGTCCGCAGTCTCCACCACGCTGGCGCACTGTGCCTCGCTGAGCACGGACGTTTTCAAGTCATTAGCTACTTGTTTCTGTGTCCGGCTCCTGTGAGCGCCACCGAAGGCGGGCTGTTTTCGTAAGTAATTCAAGACCTGTGCTCGCATACACGGAGCGCGATAAAAGAATACACGCGAAGGTTCTGTCTGAAGATCAAAGAGCAGCACTAGAGCTGCACGTGAGCGACAGCTGAGCAGCACAGATGGTTCTTATCCCGCCGGGCTGGGACGGCCGGCTAAATGCAGTGGCGTCTGTCCCGCGGGGCCCTGTGCGAGTCCTGCTCCGCACCACCCTACAGCTACCATGCTGAGAACGACATGTAAGAGAGGAAGGAAGAAAAAAGAGAGACAAAGATGGGGGGAGGGAGAGAGAGAGAGAGAAGCTAGGAGAGACAGAGAGGGTGGATAGAGAGAAAGAGATGATGAGGGACAGAAAAAAAGGAGGAGAGAAAGAGGAAAGAGAGAGGGGAGAAGATATAGTCTGTAAACAGATGTGGTTTTATCAGGGCAGCTGTGGACCTTTTAGAACTCTGCGTGACGTCTTTAAAAGGGTGCACCTTTGTACACAGTAGCTGAGGAATGTCACATCCAGTGACCCCAGACAAACTACCACTAGGCACCCAGCTGATCTCAGCTTTAACAATGGGAGGACACAATCACAACACCCAGCTGGAAAAGTGGCCCTCACATGCAGAAACCAAGAAGAACAGCCTACCGCCAGGGCATGCTGGGTAATGTACAGCACTGATGAGCACAGCTGAGGTCAAGGAGAAGGAACACTTTCTAACACAACCCGACAGCTGGCGGCTGATGCAGTGATAACTTAAAGCGGAAACCGAGGAGATTAATGTTATTTCAAGTGTTCATGCAGAAAGCACACAGTCATTTTCAATTGAACGGTTTTGGTTATCGTTGTAGTGCCAAATAAACTTGTTTTGCAGGAAATGTGGAACATTTGAAGATGTAAGAGGAATCCTTGCAGGATGGAGATTTTGATGCGTGAAAGGAAATAGACCTTTGCTTTTAGCCATGTCCAAACATTACATGTTTGCATGTTTTATTGTTTGGGAATATATTATATATTATATATATGATAACACTTTTTGAAGGACTACAGTTCATAATAAATAAGCCTGTCCAAAAGTTTCAGAAAAACATTGAGGCATATCGAGAAATTAAAAACTGAAAGAAAGTAAATATCTGAAACAATCATGAACTAGACAAGTGAGCAGAAATGACGTTCTTATCTGTTCTCAGAAAAGCTCCACTTCACTGGGTTCCTATGTAACATCAGAGCAGCAACTTGAAGGGTCAGCACTCAGCTAAACAGCTAAACATGGGCTTAATCCCGCAATCCCCCATGATAATGCAGCCTGCCGTACAAAGAACACATGGCCATGTGTCCGTCTACAGAACAACCCAAGAACACATTCATTAACCAAGGGCCGAAAAAAAGCTGAAATTCGCTTAACTACACCCAGTTAGTTTTTGTTAGCTAAAAAGCAGACTGCTGTTCAAAAGTATCAAACATAGTGAAAAAAGACCACTGAAAACTGACAAACACCACAGCACTTAGCAAGAAATCTTCACAGGGTTCCAAGATAAGTAAGAGTTTCATACAGAGTTTCATACAAATAAATGATTTCTGTTAAACAGGTATCTACTTATTGTTATGATAAATGAAGATCAGAGCATATTTTAAAAGGCATGAATGCAAAACAGCAAATTGCTATTGTAAAAACGGATAAAAGCTTTTGCCCCATATTTAGTGGGGTGCTTTAACTGCTGGTGGTCACAGCAGTGGGGAGCTCATGGTCTCCTCACTAATGCAGGACACTTCATTCATGTGATTCACTGCAACACATTCATTCCACAGAAGAACAACCTCAGTACTTTATTTGGTTACTTAGAAGGGAACATTAACATTAATTGATATTAATCAACACTGTCCCCCGATGTGCACACAAACACACACACACACACACACACAAACACACACACGCACACATTTTCAGAGATACACACGTATGCACTTTCATCGATCACCACATCAACACACTCACTCTTAGGGATCACATATCAACACAGTCTTTTAGAACTCAACAAACAAGTCATTTTCCAACATCAGAAAGAGTCAAAAATTCAGTCCCACCACAAAGGCAAATCCACTTATCTCATGATACAAATAACTAGTATAATAGCTTCAAAGCCAGGGAGGAACCACACATCCTCGCAGAGATGCTCTGCCCTCCCGGAGGGAAGCCCCGCCCCCTGCTGTCCTGCCCTGATCCATAATTAAAGACACAACAGTGTGAGCACTGGGAGCAGCAGGGTGGCAATGAGACTCCCAGCACTGCAGACTGCACACATAGAGCAGCGTCACCTCACAGAATTAATGAAGCAGCCGGCTGTTTAAAGGCCATTAAAAATACAGCCAGCTCAGAGACTTTGGTTTATTTAACAAGTGGAAACTCCCAGATTATTCTGCCCTCATTTCACGCAGTAAAGGCTGACAGCACACACACATACACACACACACACACACACACACACACACACATTATTTATTCCATGTGCACAATGCTGACACAACGCACACAGACACACACTTGTGTTTCTGTTCAAAAGAGAACGGGCAGTGCCACCAGTGAAAGGAAAACAGCTAAAGTTTTGATGACTGTGAACAAGCAAGGACCTCGCAAAAAGAGCCCCACCCCCAACATTCACCCTGCTGAGCTCCAACCATAATCTAATACTAATAACCAGACTTTCCTGAATAACTAATAACATCTAATAACCAGACATTCCTGAAGTCTTTGATTGGCTAATTCACATGTGTTAGATTATGAAGGTTAAACTCAGCAGGTCATTGGATCTCTAGGACCAGCTTGTGTCTACACGGCCTCTTCAAACGAGGAGAGTAAAATGGTGTCTTACCTTCCCAAAGTCCCTCACATCGAACAGGTCAAAGGGTTCGAACAGGTCACTCTTCCTCATGCTGAAGACCTCCGAGCAAGCACACAAAAACGTCCTGATGTTCTTCAAGCACAGGAACTGGAAACAGATACCAGGGACAATCACTGTAAAGTGTCTGCTTTCACATCTCCATGGGCAGATGCAGTAGTAACCAGCTCAAATGTAGTAACCACCTCAAATGTAGTACAGAGATGAAGTAGATGAAGTAGAGAGTAGAACAAACATTCAGATTACATTAAAGCAACTAATGTCAATTATGTACTGGTAGAGTAAAGGATGTGTATGATGCATAAAAACAATATTAGATATTTTTTTCTTCTTAACAAAAATTGTACTTATAAACAAATGCAAACATTAACACAGATGTATTTCATAAAAGCCTGCGAAGGAACATCAGTTTTTCCTGCGTCTAGACTGAAGTTGGGGTGGATTCAAAAATAATAGTTATGTTTAGATGTGTCTTGCCATAACATAAATCACAAAAGGACCATTAAGCTCTGTCAGATTTACACGTAAGACTGAAGATTCCGTAACATTTATAACACTATAAATGTGTGTCATGGTCAAGTCATGAGCTGTTTAGGTTTGGGTATATAGCGTAAGAGGAAGTTTAGGTCTGGTTTTATAATTTTCTGAACTTACAAATAATTCTATTATGCCTCATCCCTCCCACCCTAAAATGTACGCCAGCATGTCTCCATTTTCAAACATAATGATATCACAAAACAACCAGGACCCCACACACACACACACACACACACACACACACACACATATGCAGAAATATTTCAATTCATCCTACCCACTTCACTTGAGTTATTAAGAAAGTGAGGGATCACATCAAACAAATAAGAGATCATTAATAGCAGCTTGAGTATTATTTAAATGGACACCATGATTTAAAAAGGTTGATTCTGTGGTGCTGTCAAGTGAGATATCAATATTTGGACGCTTTAATCTTCTGGGTGTGTGCAGTCTAGTGCCCTTCAGATAATGATCTAAATGGGCATATTGTTACTCCATTTGATCCTCTGCTGTCTCGTGGAAAGCTCAAAGCAGAGCACCTAAAGCCCTGCTAACCTATACAACAAGCGTCCGTCAGCTCCCCAGTGCCTCTGTAGGCACAATGCCAAGTCCTTGTGGCACTAAGTTCAGAGATGGATGTCTGTGTCTATCTTGAGCAATACTGGGTTTCTGAGGAAGTGATGTTTTTTATGGGTTTTTTTTGTTGTTGTTTTTTTTCTGGTCTCAAACCTTGTGTGCTGTTAACTGCGGCTGCCCCAGAAGACCACTGACACTTTGGTGTGAATTACAAAAAGCTTAATACCTATCTGGTATTTATTTGCATAATTATACCCCACTAACAGCTGAAATCAAAGCAGACTTACATCGTTGGTCATTATTACCAATGAATATGTCCAACCGAATAGATGTTATAAAAATGAATATATTACCTAGGCTGCTTTTTCTTTTTCAATCATTACCGGTGGAAATACCGCTCAAACAGTTTCATGAGTGGAAAAGAATGATCTCAACCTTTATTTGGGGAAAACAAAAACCAAGAATTAGGCTACAGACACTACAGTTACCCAGGGAACAGGGTGGAATGGCCTTACCCTGCTTAGAAGACTATTATAGAGCAGCACAGTTACATTTTCTGGTATGTTGGTGTGATCCGGAACATGATGCAAAATGGAAGGATTTAGAACAAAGCCAATTGAATATACCCCTGCCATCTATACTAGGTGATAAAAACCTTTTAAAGAAATACCTGGATAAGGTTACCGGCTGGATGGCTGTCCCTCTAAATATTTGGTATAAAGAAATTAAAGATTCGAAATTTGAAAGGAATGCACGAA
Source organism: Brachyhypopomus gauderio (assembly GCF_052324685.1). NCBI lineage: Eukaryota > Metazoa > Chordata > Actinopteri > Gymnotiformes > Hypopomidae > Brachyhypopomus > Brachyhypopomus gauderio. The sequence goes on along the minus strand of NC_135223.1, from coordinate 14,799,584 downwards.
GTTTACGTTGGATAACATATGACACAGAATTCACACCAGCTAAATTGGACACCAGATTTAAATATTGGATGGATAAAGGCATAACTTCATACTGTACAATATTCGCCAAAAAAGATTTAAATACCTATCGACAACTTACAAAAAAATATAATTTAGAGAAACAGGATTTCTTTAGATATCTTCAATTGAGATCTTACTTTAACAAAAACATCAAAACGGTGGGAGAAAAAGGAATGACTTTAATTAAGATATTTATTGACTCATACAAAGGGAACACCAACCGAGGATTAATCTCAAGAATCTACTCATCTCTACAGCTGGAAAGGGGTCTCTCCACAATGTACGTTAAGTCAAGATGGGAGAAAGAAGCCAATATAAAGTTAGCTGAGGATGACTGGCTAAACATATGCAGGACAATGTCTACTACCTCTAGCTCAGGTCTTTGGAGAGAATTTACCTGGAAAAACACTTTAAGATGGTTTATAACCCCGAATATTAAAAAATTACAAAGTAACAATGAAATACATGGCCGGTGTTGGAGAATGTGTGGTAATATGTCTGCAGGTCATTTTCATATTTTCTGGGAATGTCCAAACATTTCCACTTACTGGGTAAAGGTGGTAAAGGAGATCAGAGCAATACTTAATTTTGAACTTGATTTTGATTTCAGTGTCATTTACTTGGGAAACATACCAGCTGGAGTGAGAAAACAGGATAGATACCTCTTACAAATTCTATTAGCAGGTAGTAAAAAAGCAATAACTAGGAGATGGCTAAGCACAGAATCCCCAACTCTCTCTGAGTGGGTAGAAATTATTCAGGAGATTTATGCTATGGAGAGAATGACTTTCTCATTAAGACACGCCTCTAACAGATGTGAAAAGTACTGGAGAAACTGGACATCATACTTGGCTTTGAAATGATATACCTTCTCATGTAATATTGTTGTTTTTCTGACCACACGTGTGTGGACGTATATGTGTGTATGAGGGTCCCCCCCTCTCCTTTTTTACCACTCTGTAATTGCTAATAACCCTCCTGTATTAGCAGCTATGTAACCTTGCTGAGGACAAAAAAGACAACAGATATATAGCACAATGTAACTCTTTTTCTTTACATATGCATGTATGTGGAAAGCATTTCAACTCTTTGATAATGGTCCCTGACTTCTCCTGATCTGCCTTTTCTTTTTGTTATTGTTGCTGATATCTATGTTCCCTTCTATTGAATATAAAAAAATAACAATAAAAACAAATTATAAAAAAAAAAAAAAAAAAAAAAAAAAAAAAAAAGCTTAACAAATATGCTCAAATTTACTAATCTGGCATCTCTGGGAGGTGACACACGCACACACACATTAACATACACACCCATAAGGTCACTGGGTAACTCTCACAATCCTCACTAGGCATTACAGACATTAGAGGAAAAGGCCTTGGGTCGCACATGTGCAAAGATAAGACACATGTTTACACATGCTTTTTTCCTGGTGTTATCAGAGGAAAGCATCTTGCAGACGCTCCTTGGAGCCCACAAGCTCCACAGTGGCTGGGTATCAGAAGGAAGCAGGTCCTCCACGCTGATACCCCCCAAGAGGAAAACGAAGACCGACACAGAGAGGAGAGGAGGGGAAAAGAAGAAGGGAAAGAGCCAGATACAGTATACTGAAAGAGCTCAGCTAGCCATGGCGGTGATGTAGGGGGTGCAGACTTTTCACTGAATTGCTTTTCAAATGTACTCATTATGACTAAACGTTGTTTATGACTATGACTGCTTAAAAGTTCCGGTGTCCTGTGACCCATTCGGCCTTGGCACAGATTCCGGTGCATTATTTCCTATGCCTTTGGATGAAAAACAAAACTACATTTACTTTGCATGGTAAATTTATTCGTATGTTAAAATTTGGATCAAAAAACCCTTGAAAATGGTTGAAAATTTTAAATGAAAGCCCAGGTCTTGGCCTGGTCTGCTACTGCTCATGATTCCCATCCTGCAATGTCACTTCACTCTAAACATGGGTGATAGCGTAAACGTATTACTTGCTCCAGAACTGTAAGTAAGAAGTACCCCACGTGAGGGCTTCAACATCTCAGTCACATGACCCTTTTCTTGCAACCACAAAATTCAGTGTAAATTCAGAGTCAGTGAAGACTGGGTAGAGCAATGTAGAAATGTTATTATTATTTTATGTAACACTGTTAACATCTAAACGAGTTATATATGTTCATTTGGTTTGAAACGAAAATAATACCAAACTGACGCATTGACACATTTTTGTACTGTACAAATTCTTTTCACTCTCTAATGGAGATATTAATTACTGCAGTATATAATAATATAATTTATAGGTCAAGTATAGTTCACTCTATAGTTTTAAACTGATAAATCAAGATTTATAAATTTCCTTTTGTTATTTTTTTTCTTAAATGTTTTCTTAAATGTATCTTTGTTTTCTTACCTTTCCTTCCATATACACATAATACAGTATATGTCACACACCACCCCCCAATGTACACAGAAGTGAACTCAACAAGCCAAATCTATAAGAGAAGGTACCTTTGACTGGATTACCTGAAATAATTATTTGCCATTGAATTATCTGGCTAATCATATCCCTTCAGTGATAAAAAAATTCAAGCTGTTGCATGATTTTTGGCTTTGAGAAGAAATACATGTTAACGCTAATGTGCAACGAATGGACAGGGTTAGCTAGGCGGAACCACTGGAGAAACAACACACGTGAGGTTCCGGACAGGTTCCAGAGTTGTGAAGAATCTCACGTGTCATGACACCCCTACGAGGCTCCACGGTCTGCTTCTGTATTCCTGGCTGCAGCGTGGCTCCATGGCAACCACTGAAACAGGAGACGTGGGAGCCAATGCGAATAATACTGTCTAATCAAATTCACGCTGATCTACAGTAAAGGACAAACCTCGTTAGGTAAACATTCGACCTCTGTGCTTATCAGTTCTATTCACATCAATCAACAACAACAAACTGATTAACTCCCCAAATGACCAGGCCGAGTGATCACCAGTGATCACAGCCTCTTTATGTAATAGTCCCTTACACTTAATGCAATGCGTAAGACTGGCCTCTGAAAGCCAATCACAAAAACAGATCCTTGTGGAATATGTGAGTTTGTAATACTCAGCAGTGTTTGCATAAAGCTCCATGGTGAGAGAGTGCAAGCCTGTGTGGATCTGCAGCGCGGAGGGTGTTATTTCGCTTAGGACACGGGCCGGGCTGCCAGGCTCGTGAGTGTAGAGTGAGCAGGAACAGCACTGTGTTACAGTTCAGGACAGGTAGAGCTCAGTCGAACAGAATGTTACATGAGCACGAGCCCAGAGTTTACACCCACACAAGCCACCTCTACAGCCCGCCGTCCCACTGCAGAGGATATAGGGTATCAGCCTGTAATGCTATTTTGTCTAATCAGAGACACAGAGAGAGGGAGACAGAGAGAGAGAGAGAGAGAGAGAGAGAGAGCAGTGGGGAAGGATCAGTCATAGCTCAATGATTCACTGGATGTCAGGAGACTTGTTTGGCAGTCTGTCACCGTTCTTTGCAGAAAAGGAAGTGTTTCGTAAAGCCCCATTTTAACTGACAGCTGCAGAATGCATTGGTGTGATTTTCTACAACGGTGGCATAGGGCTGCACGATTAATCGTATTTTTATCGTTATCGCGATGTGAAGTTTCACGATAAACACATCGAAAGAGCCACGATAACTCCTTGAATAACAGCAAACTCAAATTGCGTTATCCTCGTCCAGCAATAGAGGGAGCTATTCGCGCTGCAGACTATGATCACGTGACGTAAGTAGGCAAGAGGCAGAGTGAGGCAGAGTTGCCAGGTTCTCGGTTTTCACGCCAAATTGGGCTTGTTTGAAAATCCAGCCGTGGGTAAAAATTCTGGGGGCGCGGGGTGCGGTTTTTTGGGCTACTTTTGAGTTGGGCTACTGCGGAAGTTACAAGTCAACACTAAGAATCGATCGCGATATAATACATAATTTGTCTCCAGTTCACACTCGCAACACCCCCCCACCCCCCGCCGACAACTTACACTCGCAGATTTTGTGCGGAAAGCTTTTGTAGGACCTGGCAACCCTGGAGTCGGGTGAACACGCTCATCAGACACGCGATTTGGTTTAAGCCTGGTTTACACTTGATGCGGCGCGAGGGTCCGGGAGGCGAAAATAACGTAATCGCGGTGGCTTCGCCCGTGTGCAATTGCCTCGCGCGCTGTCGATTCACGAGGTCGTGCACCTCTCGAATTTTGTAAGTTCGCGCGCGCCGCGTCTCGGCGCAATGAGAACAGTCATGTTTGCAGGGTTCATACACCTATACAAGGTGGAATTCAAGCACTTGTACGTCACTTTCAAGGTCCATTTCAATAATTCCCAGCACGTTATTGAATTAAATATTTGTACATATACTCTAAATGATTCGAAATAATTCGCTTTTTTATCACATTATTTAATGTTATTATTTATTTAAAGTTCGCGCGCGCCGCGTCTCGGCGCAATGAGAACAGTCATATTTGCAGGGTTCATACACCTATACAAGGTGGAATTCAAGCACTTGTATGTCACTTTCAAGGTCCATTTCAATAATTCCCAGCACGTTATTGAATTAAATATTTATACATATACTCTAAATGATTCGAAATAATTCGCTTTTTTATCACATTATTTAATGGATATTTATTTTCAAAACGCCCAATCTTAACGTCTTCACGTTCTCTCATGTTTCGTCCTGGAATTACAAGAGGCTCCTATTTGTTAACGTAATACAAGAGAATTGTTCAGTCAGACAGATATTTGTTGTGAAACGAAGTAGTTACAATTTCAAGCCTTTTCAAATACTTTAGCCTAAATTCCAGCACTTTTCAAACCTGAAACACAAAGCAACATTAAAATTGGTCAGGTAAAAGTTCATTCCCCTGTATTTGAGGGGTGTTTTTTTATACTACTAGGCCTACATATCGTTTCGGACAACACTGCAAAGAATGTGACACGGCAAGATTAAACGCTTCCGCCGTTCGCGGAGGTTAACGAGGTGTGCGGAGTCGCTCACTCGTGAAAGTATAAACCTAGATTGAATCTATTGTTGAATAAACCTGCAAAATATTTGGAATTATTCTGGATTCATTACACAGTAAAAAACAAAACAAATTAACGTGCTGCTGTTCAGAGAGACACTACATTTCTGTATTTTAATCTTAATTTATCGTGGTTCACATCGATATCGGGATATCCAACAACGTTATCGCACATCGCAATTCTAGTCCATATCGTGCACCCCTACGGTGGCAACGTAAGGAAAGGCTGTCTAGTGAGCTGGAGCTGGAAGGTCATGTGACCAGCACATGCCATAGGGCCTACTGCTTTTTACTGGCACCATGCTCAATGGTATTAAACAGTAGCTAACTGAAAGTATTGAGTATAGACAATGTTTATAACGAACTGATTGGTCAGTTAACAGTGTCATTTCATTGGCAGAGGGAAAATTTACCTTAGTAATGTGGTTAATGGCATCTTCTAATATAGGATAACCCTCTCATAAGAAAACCTCACATAAGTTGTGCATTGAAAACTTCTCATACTTTTTTGTTAAAAAATGCTGTACTTCCATGACACAGGAGCATTACATAACACATTTTGTCATTCTGGCACACTTTTCACGGTCCTGTGTGAGAATTCCCATTAACTAACACAGAAGTACAGCTCAGGCTCCTAGAATTAATGCTAGCCCGTTAGCGTTACACCATCAGGCAGTGCCGGCTAGCTTTCACCGCTAGCTTTGTTAGCATTGCTGGGGTGGTGTGCATCCGCGTACATCTCCTCCTACGTCCTCTGTACAAGGCCCGCCTATGACCTCTGATTTCCTTTGCTCATCTCCTGAAGTAATTGTAAAGTCGTCTTGAGCTAAATGTGTAACAGGGAGGAAGGAGAACGGTTAGATATGCAGAGCATGAGTTCACCAAGACTGGGAGCGACAGCTGCAGTAAGCTAGAAGCAGACAGGACGTCCAAGACTCCTAACCAGTGGCGGATGCAGCCGGCAGTTTTTGGACGGGCCAAAATGTAATTGGGGTGGGCAAGCACAAGCGAAAGTTGTTGACGGGGGGGGGGTTGGCAAACGTAATTTGTTGACGGGAGTGGCGAACGAAAGTTGTTCGGGGTGGGCGAGGTGTATGGTCATTAAATGACTCGTGCGCAAGGTGCAATCCTGCAGCAATTATAGTTTATTTTCATTAATTTTCATACGGAAAACTGTATTCTGAGCTTGTGATTAGGCGGGCCCAGCTGCCAATCAGGGTGGGCCTGGCCCACCCAGGCCCGCTCGTAGATCCGCCTCTGCTCCTAACCACCACATCTCAAACTCGTTACGTTCACGCCAGTCTCTAATGCTATCAGTAATGACAAAAGGCTTTTACAGCATTCTCAATACAATCCAAAACTCATAAACTCAGCCAGCTCAGTTTCCCAAACATGATAAACATGGATCGTCTGAAACAAGAACCCTTCGCTTAGGACATAAACTTGACTCTGTTCATTTACCAATCGTCTGGAAGCATTCATGGGTATCTTTTTAATAATTATAAATTCTGTCTGTCCAAGAGGGATGAAAGAGAGTCGCAATCTAAGGCCACGGCCTGGTCAACATAATCGTGTCCACCTCACTTCCTTTACTGGAATCATGTGATCAGTCTTATGACAGTCATGGATACAACAATGTGACAAGCAAAGCAAAACTAGAAAGTTGCACTATAAATAAAGAGGTTGAAGAAAACTGATGATGTATGAATTGGCTGTAAACATTTTTTGAGCCACCAGTATATTAGAAAAAAAATGCTATCAGAAGGTTTTATGAATCTGTCGCTTAAGCTAAAAGTTATATGGGTTCTTCCATGAGGACCACTCCCTGGATTGGAGCAGCATACCTGTCTCTGACACAGCCCAGTGAAAATGTTTCCGTGGCTCTGATTGGTTAAACGGCACAGTCCGCGTTACTCTACATGGACCTTCTTGTTCCTCCATCACGTACAGTAGAGACTGTTACCATGGTAACAGAATGAAAGGTCAGTCTGTGTGTGTGGACAGAGAGAGAGAGATAGAGAGAGAGAGAGAGAGAGAGAGAGAGAGAGAGATTCTAGGAGGCATTGTTAGGCCATGAAGTGAGCCATGCGAGTCTTGTCACTGCAAACATAGAAATGTGCACTCAGTGATGTATGATGATGAATGGCTTCATGATTTATTTTTTTGTTTGCCATTGCAACTGATTGGCTTTGTTCTCCCAGCTCTATCACACCTGCTACAGCTGGAGTGGCAATGGCTGGGGGAAAGACAGGCTGTGTTCCCTGTGAGACCACACAGCGCCCCCTATGGGAACAAAAAGCTCCTTCTACAAGACACTGCCTGCCATAATACCAGACAGCAAACCCTCCATTACAGCACATTGCTGAAAAAACACAGCATTCACTATGAGAGCAGACAGTGCCCCTTATAACACCAGACAGCATCCCCCTATAAGACCAGATAGCCCCCCCATGGTAACAGCTGGTTAATGTTGCATGGCTAATGGCCCGGTTTGGAAATCACATGGCTGAGCCAACCGCTTCAAACACTGCACGTCCATAACAGCCCAAAACCTGATGTGCCTATGGGCCTCACGAAATGCAGTGAAAGCTCACAATTTAGGACAGGTGTGTGTGTGTGTGTGTGTGTGTGTGTGTGTGTGTGTGTGTGTGCGTGTGTGTGTGTGAGTGATTATAGCTCCTCATCAATTACTGAAACATGTACTGGCCTTACCAAAATCATAGAAACACTTTCACAGTGGTCAAAAAGCATGAATCTTTTGAAATCCCAACGGATCCCGGTGCATTTAAGTGTGTGTTTTTGACCTTCAAGCGAAGTAAGAGAGGCTAGTGCACAGCCCATCTGGGGATGTAGGGGTAAAGCAGAGAAATGAAAACATGTTCTCAGCAGCTCTTCGACTTCAGGGTTACCGCGCAGACTGTGCACAGGCTTTGTTGGGTTTCACTTCCTTCCTCCATCCAGTTTCCTCATTTCCTGGGCGTGGCTGCTCGAAAAGAACACGTCAGATGGCAGTGTGTGTGTGTGTGTGTGTGTGTGTTTCCCCCACATGGCCCCGAACCTGTCATTTATACCACAGGACCTGAGATTTACCTAAGGTAGCCTGCAGCCTGTTGCTGTCGACTGAGCTAGCGCCCATGTTCAAGACTAATACTTGATCTTCAGGAACCACAGATTAAATTTGCAATAAAAATTAAATATATTTTTTATCCATTGCTAAGTAGTCAAAATGTTTCCAAAAAATGTTAATAGTTTTTAGTAGTCTCAGCACCTGTGGCAGCTTCATTCATTTTACAACCACACACACACACACACACACACACACATACACACACACTCCTGTCATTCAAGCTACCATGCAGCTGAGTTCTCTGCATCCAGACTTCAGCATCTGCACACAAGTTGCCACTTTCATCACTAGTGGACTGGCCCATTTCGGTACAGCTGCCCAGCCTGGGCTGGTTGTGCTCTGTTGACCAGAACACACAACCCTTAATGCAGTCAGGAGTCTGCCAGTGTCTCGGGCCTGGCCCGTTTCACCCCTCGCTGCTGCACAGTGCTTACATAAAAGGAAGAGGTGAAAGTGTTGTGTTATGCCATAATTAAGAGGCTATTGCTGAGAGTGCAGTAATGATGAGGGCCATGTTGCTCTCGGGGGTGATCTGTGGAGGGGCAGGGTCTCTGGGCCAGCCCACTTTCCCTGCTTTGTCTGTAGGAGTCCCCTGGGTGGGCAGCGCCTGCATCTCATGGGTCTAAATGGACCAATGATAAAATAGCTGTTATAGACCTCATGAATAATTCATGCAGGGCTCGAAAGCACTCTCATTTCTGCCCTCAGCTATGGAAATTTAACCTTCACATGGACTGAACATCATGGCTAGGTTTGGATGTTTTTGTTTATTGTTTATTGTTTTTTTTGGGTTTGTGTTTGTCTTTCCTGCAATATTAATGGACAGGAAAGGGATTTGATCAATTCTGTCTGAAATTTATCTTTGTATATTTCAGGGCCTCATGTAATAATAAAAGTGCATGAATATTGAATTTAAATAAAACAGCCTTTCAGGGTAAAAGCCGACCTGGGCCCCCTGCGCTGAATCACAGAGTGTGCTGACTTTCAGAGGCTTCACAGCAGAGCACACACTCACACTGTTGACCCAATCTAGACTGCCATGATATTGGTCTGTCAGGCCACAAAAGGACGATGCTCTCGAATTGGAGAGGCCCTTAGCAGAGTAGAGGTCCCTAGAAGAGTAGAGTAGCACAGTGTCACTGCAGTCAGCCGCTCGAAGCACAGCCAACGTACCGTTCAATATTCACATCACAGAAGGTCCTTGTTTTCTTGAACATGTCTGCATGTATATGAGTGTGTTTTAGTATGCGTGCCCTTGCGTGGCTTCGTGCGTGCGCATGGATGTCTGTGTGTGTGTGTGTGTGTGTGTGTGTGTGTGTGTGTGTGTGTGTGTGTGCAGGGAGCTCATCCAGCTCTGGGCTGTTTGGTGATGGTCCTCAGCCAGCCACAGACCAGTGCTGCCATGTACTAGAGGAATGGACTAGAGGTTTATCAGAACGGACTAGAGGTTCATCAGAGGTCATAGTGAAAATCCCTGCTCACTTACTCGGCGTAGGCCTCAGACTTTGCTCCGTATGACAGGACTGTATTATGTGGTCCAGTCTTTGGCCAGATGGTGTTTGATGGCGTGTAGCGAGAGACGTGGCTGCCTGCACTGTTTTCAATAAAGTGAGAACCCCACTGACCTAGCAGCTGCTGCGCTCACCCCACGCGACACACCAATAACGCCGAACGAAGGCACGCGCGTCCATCACGCGCTCCACGTTCACAGAAACTACAGCTTCACTGTCCTGTAGCTTTAACAGTTTGTCAACTTGAAGTCAAAAGGTTGTAAAAAGTTTTTAAATTTGTATTTCATTTTTAAAAGGTTTATGTTATATTACAAGACGCCAGCTTAAATGTGATTCTCCCCTTCTCGTTGTCTCCATTCTCACTTTTAGGGGGGCGTTAAGTGCGTCTGTGCACCTCTGTTCACAACATTGCAGCACGTATAACGGTTCACATCTGCTCCGCAAAACAAACCATTTGTATTTAATCACGCCTCTACATTCATGGACGATACTTCCCGCTTCTAGTGACTTGAAATCCTCATACAGTCTGCGAAATGTAGTTTTCTTCGGTCATTCTGTCAGTTCAGTGTTGCATTTGTTATGAGAAGCGTGAAATATTAACCTCACACTTCCACTAGAGTCCCCGAAAAATGTTGGTGTTGCGTTGCGACCTTACCTGTGACATCTGTGGTCTAAGGTTGATCTCTTTTAGGTTGATGGTCTGTGATCGCAAGTTGTTGAGAAGCTGACACAGAAGAACCCCGTCCCGGAGAGTCTGGGCCAGGTCGAATACCTGTGCCGAGTCCCACGTTACACGGTGGTTCGGGGGCAGCACCTTGCAGTTGATCAGCCATAAGGCGCATTGTCTCCAGTACTCCATCGCGTCCAGCACACACGATCAACGCTACTTGGACTCGACCCTGCTGACACGATCTCCAGAACTCAACTGGTTCTGCCACATACGGACACGGTGAAACTCCGAGAGCGGGCTGCGTCTCTACTTCCCCATTTGCAAGGCAGGAAAAAGAAAACAGAGGGTAAGCGATTTCATCGACAGCCTGTCCACCCTCTCTCTCTCTCTCTCTCTCTCTCTCTCTCTCTCTCTCTCTCTCTCTCTCTCTCGCTCGCTCTCTCGTATTGGTGATGTGCAGCTGGGGCAGTGATGGTAATCCGTGTTCGATCTCTCTCCTATTGAGCTCTGTCACCTACTCTGACTCCAGCCTCCCCCTTCCTCTCTAGCGCGGCTCTCCGCTGCCTTCCGCCTCGCACACACAACTGAGTCAGACACGAGCTGCTACGAGCTGTTAACCAGCGTCTGTGAGCGGAGTAACGGAGTACCTGTCGGACGTAAAACACCACATGAAATATATCTGCCTTTCTGCTAATCAAATATTTTAAAATCTGCTGTAGTAACGTTTTGCCCTCACATTTGGCTTTTAATTCATCTTACTTATTTGTCTCTTGGCAGTCTGATTTGATCATATTACATTTTTTGGTCTGAGTTTTTGCGACTATGCGACTGTGTATGAAAAACAAAATACCTAGAGTATTATGAATTGCTTGCTACGCCAGTGATTAATTGTGGAGAATGAATTTATATGGATAAATAACTGTTACCATTTGCAATTTTTGTATTTTACAGTTTAAGGCAATAGCTAAAATGCTAAGGATATAAAATGCCAAAGGGGAGAAACTGAGAGAGACAGAGAGAGAGAGAGAGAGAGAGAGAGAGAGAGAGAGAGAAGAGAGAGAGAGAGAGAGATGCTGGGGCTTTGATTATGAACATGCTGGCTGAAGCATGTGAGGGGGTAATCCATCATGATGGATATCCTGTTTCCTCTTTCAACTTCTTTTCAACTTCTTCTAGATAGATTTCAGTGATTTCTCAGATTCATAGAAGAAGAGGACGTTTGCACTTTCCAACCTTCCAGAAGGTCCAGGCTCACAGAACCCCCAAGGTCAAAGTGCTCAGGGAAACAAACCACTTAGCGCTCTGCCTCTCATACAAGGCCCAGCTAAATCGATGCACCAACAGCAGTTTAAATCAGGGAGTGGTCAGTAAGAACAGAGCCGAGAAGGGGACGGTCAACTCCTGAGATGGAACTTTGGCCCCCCAGGACTGTCAGCTGCTCTCCAGGGTCCTGAACTCACACTCACCTGCAAAGCGCTTGCGTTCTTGTATTAAGGAGAAGCAGGAATTAAGTGTTGCGGATCACATATTAAGGAGGCGCATTTGTCACCAGTCACTTCCCCCAATCACTGGATACAGATACTCTCTGCCACAGAAGGAAAGGTAAGAGGAAAATAATAGCTCCATCATGATGTTTTCTTTCCTGATTCGCAGAAAATGAGACACACAGAAGATGCAGACTTAGTCCTGCTCCTATCACAATATGCACTTTTTTGCCATGTCTGTGTTCATGCCTCCATCTGTTCAGGTTTTTCTCTGGTTATCTCTCAAATTTTGAGATTTTGGCTTTGCCATCACTGGCTTGAGAGTCTCATGAGAGGAATATTATTATTATTCCAGTGACAATGCTGGAATTATTATAATGTTTATCATTGCTGATCAACATGTCCTCCCAAATCACCTATAACCTCATCCTCAAAATAATTGTGCAAACATGGCGAGCTCATTATATTTAATAGCCACTGAGCCACACCTTCTTGTAGGAGGGGTCTAAATAAAAGACAACCCATTTAAAACATCTTCTCTTTTCTGATTGGTTAGATGGCAGATAGAGGAAGCCTGGGGAGTTCAGTTCTGAGGAGGAAGGAAGTGGAGGTCACTGTGTGTTCAGGCCTGTGTCTCCCACCCCCTTCCCTCCTGTGCCACCACTATTTTAGAGTCCTGGCTCAGGCTGGCCTGCTCCCACCAGGCTAACAGATGATCAAAGCCCCCCCTGCAGAGAGCTGTGGCAGGCTCCAGGAGCCTCCCATCGCTGCCATTCCCACAGATGCCATCGCAGCCATTCTCTGCATCACACCAGTAAATTACAATGAATCCCATTCTGGTAATGATACTTCTTTCAGGGACAGCAGGACATATCACTGTCCTGCTCCCTGGGTGAACATCATATGGGTTTCAGACCCATATCTAAAATGTAACATAAGATGTTTGCAGGAACAATTGTTGGCGAGTGAATCTTTCCCAAAGACTCGTGATACATTGTTTCTAAGTAACTGTACTTATGTGGGTTCTGGTGCTCATGCATTGCTTTCATATATGGATATATGTTTTTGTCCTCTCTCGTTCAATGTAACGTCTTACATTCATGTCTTGTGATAGTGGTCTTCCCTTCTGGCCAACCAGCCTTGGTATTCCTTTTTTAGACATATTGATCTGCAAAACAAAATAGCATCTGTCCATTCCACACCCACACATACATATATACTCATACACACACAGAAACACAGACTCACACACACACACACACACACACACACACACACACACACACAAATACACACACACACACACTCACGCGCATGCATGCACACATGCATACACACACACACACACACACACACAAAACAAACACACACACACACACACACACACACACACACACACACACACACACACACACACACACACACACACACCTTCATATTATGCAGGGTTCAGAGGAGCACTCCATAGACAGCAAGACCCAGGAGAGACCAAACCAGATGCAGATAGAGTTTCACCAGCAAGGAGAGAGGAGGAACCCAGATGGTAAAGACATAAGTGCCTATAATACAACCTGTGAGGATAGACTGAGAGCCCATAGTGACCCGATTTATTAGACAGGCACATTTAAAAGTAATCAGTAAGTGGTGTGACTCACTGGCAATGTAAATGTAGGCCAGTGATCAATGGAACCCACAGTGACCAGGTTATAGACCCTAACCTGATCATTTAGTCCAGTGAAACAGAACTTAAACTGAATGACAATAAAATGGCCAAATGATCGCCCTCTAGTGGTCAAGCAGGATTACTGAGGGAGAGAGATAGTAGACTTGTTTGTTCATGAGTGCAGACCCATGGGCTTATTTCTATGATTCTGTGACATCTACTGAAGTGAAAAATGTCATCATGCCAAATATTCTAGGCTGCAGAAACGTTTGTTTGTTTACACATTTGCTTTTAAGATCTGTTTTCTTTTTTGCAATTAGTGTTTATTCTGAGTTAATTGATAAACCTATTAAGTTTGTGTTTGTAACAAACCTTCCTTTTCAGTCCTAGATGAGGTAGTGAGATCCATGTCAGTAATGTAGGACAAACACATTACAAGAACTGAAATGCTTGTGATGGTGTGAAAGTTGGTATAGCGAGGTGTTAAACACTACGCACAGTGCCACACTACACAGACACAATTCAACATACTTATCATCATGTGTTAATTACATTTCAATAATGATAATTCCTCTTTTGTTTATGTTATCATGTTACAGTGTATCCACAGGCAAAGTCTGCAGAAGCAGTGGAATATCTGAAGGTTTGTACATGTGGTTTGCCATTGGCTATGGGGGATTCCTCATGCACTTCACATTAAGTCTGCAAGTCTGTGGAACAGCAGAGATTTAGACTGGGATTCACATTCTGTCAAGAATTAAAACAGAGCTACATGTGTCATGTAGCACAAAATAAACAAACCACGAACACCACTTGCAAAATGGCACAAATTAATAAAAAAACTTAATTGTTTAAAAGTTTAAATTATACTGAATTTTTGTAAATGTACAGTATCATTTACATTTCTTTACAATTATATTTTCATGTTGTGAAGTGGTGAACATCGATGACACTGTTACGTGTGCTCACACTTCCACTTCTGTGTTTTGCCAGCTGCTCAGGTCAGCAGCAATACTCCTGCAGGTCATCCTCCTGATGTCAGCATCTGCCTCTACCTCTGCCTCTACCTCTACCTCGGCCTCTACCACTACCTCTACCTCTGCCTTTACCTCTGCCTCTACCTCGGCCTCTACCACTACCTCTACCTCTGCCTTTACCTCTACCTCTGCTTCTACCTCTGCCTCTACCTCTACCTCGGCCTCTAACTCTACCACTACCTCTACCTCTGCCTTTACCTTTACCTCTACCTCTGCCTCTACCTCTGCCTCTACCTCTACCTCAGCCTCTACCTCTGCCTCTATCTTTGCCTCTACCTCTACCTCTTGGCTTTGTCATTGTATTACTTAGAGATCGAACACGTTTTAGCAGTGGTGGATCATTTTAAAACAATAACATTCTTATGTTTAATAATGTTTTGTCTAATTGCAGATTTTTCAAGTTGCAATATACTTTAGATTTGTAGCATAACATCACATCATGGCTTTACAATGCTCTAGTGTAGTTTTACAATTTTTGCTTCAAATCTACAGGTCCTTCAGCTGCAATTAGCAGCAGTCATCTGCTTTTGTTAGAGTTATTTGGACTGAAAACAGAGTTGCTCCCAGCACAACCATGGTACTGGCTCCCAAATAGAGCTTCATCAAACAGATAAAAAATGATCAAACGATTAAAAAAAGTGTCAAAATCACAATTTTGACTGAATTTAATATGTATAGCACTGAATTAATGCCTTTCACGGTAAGGTGGCTGTGTATTAATAAAACATTAACACTACTTAACACTTTAAGTGTGCGTGGGTGCGTGTGTAGTCTCTGCAGAGTTCTGTGAGGCGCAATCCTCCCCCTGACGTCTCTACTATCAACTTTAAGAATGACTGTAATCACATAAAAGTGAGTCAGCTTCCTGGAAAAGCAAACCTGTTGTGTGCTGCCGATCTTGGTGGACACAGTCAATAACAAAAGCCCATCAGTAACATGTTCAGTAGATCTGGATGTAGTTTTCCTCTAAAGAATCACGTCATTTTCAGTCCATTGTAATTTTACTGCTTTGAGCATGGAATACACCAACCCAACCTTCTCCAACCCACAACGGCATCCTAAAACTTGCAAAGCAGTTATGCAGAAGAAGTGCTGGTGGTCTCTTCAGTGGTTTCTGCAGCGTTGGACGCAGATCCCTGACTTCTCCAGAGCTCAGTTGTTTGTCCTGAGCAGCTTTATTAACAAGTGTGTGAGTCAGTCTCAGACACACCATGGAAACACTGATTCCTGTGCAAAGTGCAATTGTAGAAGTGTGTCACGGTCTGGTCAGCACTCAGTTAGCAGGATACACCCACATCCTCATAGACAACTCTCGCTCCCTCACCCAACTATGCACACATATCCCTCATTAACCTCCTTATTATTTAGGCCCACAGGACTGTGCCTATAGTGCTTTCTCAAACTGCTTTGTTCTCTGCTTATGGGACGTCGAAGGCATTCAACATTAAGCAGTTCCACAGTCAGTAACTGCTGCGTAATTGTGATGATTCAGGACACTGAACAGCCCTGTTGGTGGCCTTCTGGTCTGAGAGAACCTTACAGGTTTCCATAACAACTGTAACAGTGCTGGGATTGATAAAAGGTTGATCGGGATTGATGAGATTGACTAATTTCCAAGGTTAATTGTAAGATTAAGATTAGGTTAATCATGGCCGCATATGTATGAAAGACTAAGTACCAGGTTTTTACATAAGCAGTACATACACACTCCTTCATACGGGTTCATTTTCCAAGACACTTCAGTCGGGTGAAGGAGATCTTTGTGCAGGCCCCTCCACCATGTCCAGCATGTCCACCATGCCCACACCTTCAGCTCCGTCACACACTCTGATGCGCTCTGGGGGAGGTGTGGATATGGGAGCAACCCTGTGACTGACAACCTGCCCTACAGAAGCTATAAAACACACCATCACCTGCCTGCCGTAAGTGGGAACACTATGGAGTAGCTATCACCTCGCAATTAGACCTGAACGTCTGATCTTAAAATAATTAGGTGGAACATTTGGTGAGGGAAAAAAAACTCTAAAGAGTAGTTTTTTTCGCTGTTGAAAAAAGTTGATATTTATTGGCTGTCAACACTAATCGCAGTTTGATCTTCGGTAGGTTATGCATCACACCTTTAACAGGAAGAGCAGTGGCAAAGAGAGGATTAATCCCATAATTCATTTTGGAATTCACACAGTCTAAATAGACTATAAGACTATACAAAATTGTGACAAACAGGCCTCAATGAAACAGCTCATCAATGTTCCTGGACTATCACATAACAATTTGTTATATCACAGAAATAAAAAAAGAGAGGGAAAGAGAGAGAGCAGAGGGGGAGGGGTGCCGCTGAGCCGTCCTGAGCCGCTGAGGTGGTCTTTTAAAACTAATCTCACTTCCACATTTCCCTTTCCTCACGAGATCTTTCTATGAGTTATGGCACAAACACTGAGAACTTACACAGTCTGCACAAAGGTAAAACATACATCTCCACCGGGCCTGGAACCACAGACCTGATGGTAAAATTTTATGGTGACGCAAATTGTTAGATTTACTCATAGGGTGTTTATGGACAAGAATATGACTTATTAATATATGGCTGAACACATCATATACTATATACTATTTTACTGTCTTTTTTCAAGAAGAATAATTGTGTGGAAATTTATAAGATGTTTCTGATTCTGATAAAATGGCAAGAACTTGAGACCATTATGGTGTAAATTTCAGGACTTCCAGGCTTGTGTGGGTTTGTGTGTAATGTGTTTATTTACTGTGGCCCTGGTTAAGGAAGTATAGCAACACAGATGCAGAAACTCCTCAGTGCCATGTGCATGTTTTACTAATGAGAAGGAACGCCTGATCCAACAGTTCCTCATACACAGCAGGCACGGTGTGTGCACTTGTGTGTGCGCACTTGTGTGTGTGTGCTTGTGAGTTTGCATGTGTGTGTGTGCAAATGAAATAACTATGAATATGAATTACATATTATTAAAGCAAATAAAAGACGATGTTCTTCAGGGCCATTAAAAAGTGTGTGAACACAAACCACATAACTAAATCAGACATTCCCTCCAAACAGCACAGTGAAAGGGTAATAATTATTGTGCTATATCCTGATCACTTCTTACACCTTGGCTGAACTGTTAGGAGAATTTTCATAAATGATTGTAAACATGATGATGATGGTGATCATAGTGATGATGGTGGTGGTGATGATGATTATGGTGATGAGGACGATGCTGATGCTGATAGTGGTGATAGTGAAGAGATTGACAACAATGATGATGATGATGATGATGATGGTGATGATAGTGGTGGTGGTGGTGGTGGTGGTGATGATGTAAAATGAGCATTGTGTTTGTGCTAAGGGCACCAGGCTGATATGCAGGCCCTGTTCAAAAGCAACATCTGTGTTACAGTGCACACCAGCCAACCCCCCACATGTGACTCACACCACCACTAAAACAGCACTGTAGGTGGTTGGCAGGTAGAAGGAAACTAGAGAGGAGGCGAGCTTCTGAAAAGCATCACAAACTCAAAGCCACAATCAGGATGTTGCAAACATAGAGGTAGTTTTACTTTCATTAAACCCATAATACATATTGTACATGTATAATATAAAATATTGAATATGTAATGTAAAAACATAATTATGTTTTAAATTAAATAACAGCTAAACAAATTATCTTTAATGTTTGTATTGTTAAAAAAAAAAAAGCAAAAAACATAATTGCCCAATATTGTGGGTTTGTTTGCTTGTTTTTTTGTGGGGGTTCAGACAGATATAGCAGAAGTCTTGGCCAAGACTGAGGCATTGGTTCTCACGCTCTCAAGAAGCCCATGCTCTGTGCTATTAAGCAAGTGCTAGTCCAAGTTAGAAAACACTGGCATCAATATATTTTTGTAATTTTAGGTACATCATTTCTGCTTTGTAAGGATTAAACATACAGGAAAGACATAATATTTATATGATGATAAGTGAAATAACACATTACTACATGAATATTATTATTATAAACAAAAATAAAACCAAAGAAATTCAAATAGTCGTATAGTCAACACAAAAGGCGTGTTTGTTTCTCTCTCTATTCGGATTCCAGCGAGTTTTTCATGGGTAAAAAAAAAGAATAAGAAAAAAGGGGGAACTGGTACCGCTGACGCGGCCGACCAAAGGAGTCATAAAACTTGTGCTTGTTCTGGATCGTGATGTCCCGAGCGCCCATGACTCCCACCTATTCTAGCCCGCACCCACGCTGCTCCAAAAGATCTGCTCCTGCTGCACCAGACATACAGGATCCAATAATGTACAGTGTGTCCTGTCAGACATCACATCTGAAAGTCGCTTTTAGGTTCGCCTCTGTACCAGACCTGGGCAACGTACATCCCGCGGGCCGCATCCAGCCCTCTGACTATGTCTGACTGGCACTTGTGATGTTGATAAGTTAGAAGTTAGTCAAAAATAAAGAGTCTGTATGGATATGTTCAAAGTCAGTTAGGAAAAACGTCAGTTTAGACATCTTGACCGAGTCAAGTTTTAAGTATTAATATTGCCAAGTTCACGAATGTACATGAGAAATACAAGTGAGAGCGAATCGTATGTTCATGAGCGAGTGGCAGGTCGACATCCCTTGAGCAGCGATTAGCAAACATCGCCATCTAGAGTTTACATATGGTGTGGTTTCTCTGCAGCATTCTGACCATCACCAAAGAGTAAAGATGACATTCAGAAGACAAGTGCAGTTTTTGTTTCTTCCGTCATAACGTCTTACAGTGGGTCTGGTAGCACGCTATAGGCTACACTAGCTAACAATGATATGATATAATATTGTTATAAGAAGAAATGTTTCGTATGCCACAAGCGGTACACTAACATGTACTGACAACAATAGCAAACAAACTCAATGTACAGTAGGTCAACATAGGGTGTAACTATATCAGCGCGCACACACACACACACACACACACACACACACACACACACACACACACACACACACACACACAAACTAAACTACCTAAACAGGATCTACAGATTTTGAAAAGGAGAAATAAAATTAAACATATGTATTGTTTATTAAGGTGGGTAAAAATATACATGAATATGTGTTTTTCTAGTCAGCCAAGAATGATAGGGACTACATTATCCATCATTCTCTGAACTACAGATGACTATATAGCCTAATTACATTTCAACAGCAATTGAAATACAGAAAAAAATCAGCTTACCAAAGACCTTATTTAGCCATTACAGAACATAGACATTTCATAATTGGGATCCTAATTTGATCTTTGCATCTACAAATACAGAAATCCTGAGTTTTGTATAAAAATTAAGCTTAGATTTGTTTGATATACAGTGGGGGGAAAAGTATTTAGTCAGTTATTAATTGTGCAAGTTCTCCCACTTAAAAAGATGAGAGGCCTGTAATTGACATCATAGGTAGACATCAACTATGAGACAAAATGAGGAAAAAAACATTCAGAAAATATTTTTGCAAATAATGGTGGAAAATAAGTATTTGGTCAATAACAAAAGTTCATCGCAATACTTTGTTATATATCCTTTGTTGGAAATGACAGAGGTCAAATGTTTTCTGTAAGTCTTCACAAGTTTGGCACATACTGTTACTGGTATGTTGGCCCATTCCTCCATGCAGATCTCCTCTACAGCAGTGATGTTTTGGGGCCGTCGGCAAGCAACACAGACTTTCAAGTCCCTCCAAATGTTTTCTATGGGGTTGAGATCTGGAGACTGGCTAGGCCACTCCAGGACCTTGAAATGCTTCTTACAAAGCCACTCCTTTGTTGCCCTGGCAGTGTGCTTGGGATCATTTTCATGCTGAAAGACCCAGCCACGTTTCATCTTCAATGCCCTTGCTGATGGAAGGAGGTTTGCACTCAAAATCTCACAACACATGGCCCCATTCATTCTTTAATGTACACGGACCGGTCGTATTGGTCCCTTTGCAGAGAAACAGCCCCAAAGCATGATGTTGCTACCCCCATGCTTCACAGTAGGTATGGTGTTCTTTGGATGCAACTCAGCATTCACTGTCCTCCAAACACGACGAGTTGTGTTTGTACCAAACATTTCTACTTTGGTTTCATCTGACCAAATGACATTCTCCAAATACTCTACTGGAACATCCAAATGTTCTCCAGCAAACTTCAGACGGGCCAGGACATGTACTGGCTTAAGCAGGGGGTCTTCCCAGCCTGGTGCAGGTCTACAATTTTGTTTCTGTTGTCCTTCGACAGCTCTTTGGTCTTCACCATAGTGGAGTTTGGAGTGTGACTGTTTGAGGTTGTGGGCAGGTGTCTTTTATACTGATAACAAGTTCAAACAGGTGCCATTAATACAGGTAATGAACTGAGGACAGCGTAGCCTCTTAAAGAAGTTACAGGCCAAGATTTCTGTGACAGCCAGAAATCTTGCTTGTTTGTAGGTGACAAAATACTTATTTTCCACCATTATTTGCAAATAAATTTTCTGAATGTGATATGTGTTATTTCTTGGCAATGAGAGAGGTCAAATGTTTTCTGTAAATATTCACAAGGTTGGCACATACTGTTGCTGGTATGTTGGCCCAAATTTTCTGAATGTGATTTTCAGATTTCTTTCTCTCATTTTGTTTCTCATAGTTGAGGTCTACCTATGATGTCAATCACAGGCCTCTTTCATCTTGCACAATTGGTGACTAAATAAAACGTTTCCCCACTGTAGCTGAGATGGCACAGATACTTCTGTAAGTTGTTATGCATTCCCTATTCCAACAAGAAGAGTCACGAGGAATGCCACATTTCCCAGGAAGAACGTGAACAGCAGAAATACCTCAGGTCTTATCTGTCACAGATAAATAAAGAAGTTAGTGCTCTCTCTCACACACACTCACACACACACACACACACACACACACACACACACACACACACACACACACACACACACACACACACACACACACACACACTCCTCCAGCCAATCAGATACCTCCAGCCCTTTGGTCACCAGTCGTGACACATCCATTTCCACATTCACAATCATCCATTTATAAATTCACACCTAGACCTCATTAAACCCACCCTGCTTAAGCTCCCTTTGCACTGACTTTTTCTATTTTGCCTTTTTTTAAACCATTAAAGTTCTTTTTCTGTTACATTTGTCCTTTGTTTAATCTTTTTAACTCTGTTGTTTAAATCTCATTCACACCTCACTCTTTTGCTCAAAAATGTCACAATCCATAAATTATGCAGTGTTATGTAACTTTTTAATGCACTGTACATTTATGTATATTAATAAAGAGTAAATCTGAAAGATAACATAATATCATCAAACATAAGACAATTGTTGTAGTTACTCCACAGAAATTGGTTAGTGATTTTGACAAGCAAACAAAACATATTGTGAAAGGTTTGTACACTTACCCGATAATCATCTTCCTCAACATCTGTGAAAAATAATTAACATGATTTGTGACTGAGTTTACCATAAAATTATTTGATAATTATAATAATTATCAAATTATTATTTGATAATTCAACACATTGGGCCCTATTTTCGTGGCTGCATTTTCTTTCTTACATAAATTAACTAACTATATATATATATATATATATATATATATATATATATATATATATATATATATATATATATATATATATATATATATATAATTAAATTTTAAGGAAAAACAATTATATTGTTAATATTAAATGTGAATCAGATACGTGTTCTAATCAATTACTTGCGATACTGATTCATCACACTTATGTAAATATGTAAATATATATAAGTCTTATAATTGTATAATTAGTAAGTCTTCTAGTTCCATACATTTTAGTGTGGCAGTTCTATGCTTTTCTGAAACATGTTTCTGTTTTCGCTTTTTTTGACATGACAGAACTGTCACTGTTGTTTGCGGCGCACACTCGGCAGGTAAAGGAATGAGACTTAATCTGGTTGGATACTGTGGCGGCATAGCCAACCACACCTGCTGATCATGTTACCAATAAATAAATAAATAAATAAGTGCAGCATAAAAATAGAAATACAGCATATAAATGCATATTTAATATTTATAAATATTTCTGCAAAATAAAGATGAACATCTGAACAGTTGGACAGTGGGCGCTTTGATGACGTTCTATTTCGGGTTGGCTAGTAACTTGGGGCTGCACCTGGACACTATAGGGGCATGTTTCACGAGCGTTAACTCAGACTCCAGGATATTTGCGGATTTTCAACAGCTATGTCCCAAATAACCCATACACCATCCACAGGGAGCGCATTTGGACCGGTACCTGGGTTTGACTGAGAAACAGTAGGTGCTGCACATGCTGATGCTCAAAGAAGAGGGACAGTCAGAACACGAGGCCAATGTGTCATTATACAGCAGTAATACAATGGCATGCTTTGGTATAAAAGCATTATTGATCATCTAAAAGGAATGAAAACAAGGAACCTAGGCTTGTCCAGCTCATCTGTCAAGCGACAATCTCCCAATGTCAGGGCTGGATCCAGTGCGGCTCCTCCGGCCGCCACAAGGAGGAGCTCACGAGCCAGTTCCAGGCAGAGCGGTGATCTCCCACAGCTGTCTATCTTCTATCTCCCTACTTAGGGACTTTATTCATTAAACCCCCCCCCCCCTTTTCCCTGTCACAGCAAGACACCCATGTGGCATTTTGAGGGATTTTATTTTCCCATTCTATCGTTTAGTTACATCTGGTCCACCTTGCAGCTCGTTTCCACCCACCTTCGACCAATACCGTGTTAAATCCCTAAATCAATAAATCCATAAATAAAATAGATGTCACCTTGTGTCCTCCATATGTATCCAACCCAACATATTTTTTCAATTTGTGTAATGTTCATAAAAATAATAAACTAACTTGTCTCCTCAAAAACAAAAAATATTTACTCCTCAAAAATTCAATATTTATTGAGTTTATTTGGAGTGCTGCTATGAGACTTTTAACTAGGACAAAGAAAACAGAACATTACTCCAGTTCTAAAACCCCTACACTGCTTTCCTATTAGACATAGAAGTGGCTTTGATTCACTAATACTAGCATAAAAAACTCTTAAAACCCAGAATCAGGCTCAGAATACTTTCGTGAAATGGTCAGAATATAAAGCCAGTAGGTCTTTGGCATCAATGGATACAAGTCAACGTGCAAAGAATTCAAACCAAACTTAGGTGAAGAAGCTTTTAGCTCTTATGATACACATAACAAACCATCTTTCAGTCCAACTTTATCAGTGTATTTATCAAGAAAGTGACTGTTTACCCTTTTCTGTGAATTTTCGCAGAATGTCCTGGAACAGGAAGAATAGCGCTTCCCATGCCACAAAGCCCCCCATCACCTTGGGAAGCCAGCCATCCTGTGAACTGTCCACCAGTATAAGACCTGTGAAAATTGCCGCCACTGCGTACACAAAAAATAAAAGAGAACCATCAGCGTAACCAAATTCAACACACGCTCCACGCTTTCAGCCTCCCCCTTGACTCCTAGGCTGATGCAGGCAGACTGTCATACTGACTGGATCTGGGGGCCCACTAGCTTGACATTATGATACAGTTACCCATTTTTATGCTAGAGCCTGAACACTGTAATTAGCAGTAATAATGCATTTTCATCAAGTGAGGAAACACTGTGATTATTCAGTAGTCTTCCTTACTCAAGAACTTTTATCCTTCACACTCTCATGGCAACATGACTCAACATTTCTCTGTTTACATATGTTTGTGGTGAATACAAAACTAAAAAATCTTGTTTTCTAATGTTTTCAATGTCATGCTACAGCCCCTGACCCCTCCCCTTTGGGCATGTGTTTATGTTGTCTATGTCTAGACATCTGCGTCTGTGGATCTCCATGGGTGTGGATGTGTCCAAGTGTGTCCATCGGTCTCACCTGTGGCTCGTCTCGTGATCACTCTGGGCTTATGTGGTTTGTCTATTTTATGTGCGTTCGCGCAGTGTCCCGTGCTCTTTGTCAGAGTCGATCACGTTTACATGTATAAGTGTTTCACGTGCGCTGTCTGCCCTTTTCATGTGTTAAATAAAGTGCCGTTTGTACCGCAAGATAAGACTCCGTGCCTCGTCCTTATCTCGCACCCCAGCGTCACATCCAAAGATTAATAAATAAGTGTCAGTGTGCCTGTCGTCTCAGCCTTGTGCTGTGTTTGTAGTGCTGGGTGGTTTCTGATTCTGGGATCTCTATCTTACCTGCCAGTCCTTTGATGGCTAGCGCATTGATAGCATGGACCCAGTTAAAAATGAACCTCCTGCAGGAAAGAGACACCAAGCAGACGGCAGGGTTAGCCCAATATGACAATAATAATGACAACATTAATCACGTGACAGCAACAATACTACTACTGCTATCAATAATAGTAGTAATAGTAATAATATAGCGATGCTCCTATTACTATTATTACTTTGTCTCTCACCTCTAATCTCTTTGTCTCTCACCTCTCATGCTGTGGACTACAGCGGAACATGGCAGCGATCGGCTGTGCCAGGCTGAGGATCATCACCAAACAGCCAAGTACAGGATGAGCTCCCTGCACGCGCACACACACACACACACACACACACACACACACACACACACACACACACACACACACACACACACACACATACACACATACACACACATACACATCTGTAAAGGTTTACAGTACCAGAATACTAAACAATAACTATGTTCTGATTTTAGTTTTTTTAATTTGAATATTTGAAGCATGTGGTGATCTCTGTATTTACCCCACTCCAGTCCTGAGCGTATGAAAAGACCAGGATAAACGCAATGATGGTTGCACAAACAGACAGCAGCATTAAAAACAAGTGTGCCTAAGGAGGCCAAAAAGAGAGTGTGTGAGAAACCCTGTACCTCACTAACACAGCATCCCCTCCAGACTAATGCTAAGGTGTTTGTTAGCATATGTTAATACTGCACCCCCACTAAACAAATGCTAATGTGTTTATTAGCATATAGTCATACTGCTGAAAATGGAGCCAGTTGTTGGTTCGATTCCCAGGCCTGAGGCCATGACTGAGGTCCCCTTGAGCAAGGCGCCTAACCCCAACTGCTCCCCGGGCTAGGGCTAGGGCTGCCCATCACTCTGGACACGTGTGCACCACAGCCCCTTAGTAATCACTTAGTAGTGTGTGTGTGTGTGTGTGTGTGTGTGTGTGTGTGTGTGTGTGTGTGTGTGTGTGTGTGTGTGTGTGTGTATGTGTGTGTGTGTGTGTGTGTGTGTATGTGTGTGTGTATGTGTGTGTGTATGTGTGTGTGTATGTCTGTGTTCTAACTGCACAGATGGGTAAAAAGCGGAGGACAAATTTCGATTGCGGTGAAAAATCACAATTGACAAATATGACACACTTACTTACTTACAAAACCATTATTTAGTGTAAGGGTATTGATATTTTCTTTGATAAGTAGAACCACCTAGTTTTCTGTCCTGTTCAGTCAGTCAGGCTTTGTTTACAACATAATTGTACTTATATGTTAAATTATTCAATTAATTAAAATAATGCACTGTTGTGTTCAAATAGAATACAGAAACAATTCAACTTAATTCTTTTTCTTTCATTATTTACTGTAGAATCTCAGAGTCATCAATACCTTCATCTCAGAAACTCTCAGAGGCACAGTCCACTGAAAGGTTGTTAGTCAATTCATATTGAAAACTTACCACAAACCAGAAATCCTTCCCACAACATCGAGTCCCATGGCTTGCTCTCTTCAGGTAGCGTGCGATGAGCATACCTATGGAGCCCGTGGTCATCCAGGAGATGAGCATAAGGCAGCCTGGCCACAGAGCACACACGTCAGCAGGCACATGCAGAATAACTCACATCAAATCTCACACGTCAGCAGGAACATGCAGAATAACTCGCATCATAACTCACACATCAGCAGAACATGCAGAATTAAGATTGGCCCTGCAGAACAACTCACATCAAGGGCAAAAAAATGATAAGTTCTGGAACGCTTTCAAATATAAAGAAGAAGAGGTATAAGAAACATTAGGGTTTTTTTTTTCATTAATAAGATTAATCAAGTAACCATCAGGGGTGCAATAGCCCAAATCAGGAAATTCTCCAGAGATGTTTCAAAAGGCACAGAGGTATTTGCCCTTTGAGGCAAAGATATGTTTCTGTAGGCCTTGAGATCACAGCCAGTACAAATGCACTCCACAACTCCACAGAATCTGGTGGAGCAGCATTAATGACAGTACGCAGAGAAGCAGTACTAACCGTGGGCTTTAACGATGGCCGGGAACTGTTCTCCACCCAGGACCTGGGGGCTGAAGAGGTCTACCTTAGAGGAACTGATGATGGGGCTGGTGGGGTGAAACTGGATTACACCTGATGGTGTGAACACAATAGTCAATGGAGCTCAAGCACCCCACACTGCACCTGACATCCGATGCTTTCATCATTTCCATTTTTCAAAAAGCTTAATATCTAATTACAGTATCTAATTCGCATGGTTGTGCCTATTGTCTTTGAATATATATATATATATATATATATATATATATATATATATATATATATATATATATATAAAGATTATCAGACAACTATATAAACAAACATTTACAAACAAAACTGTACCTCCATGAAAACAATAATTTGCTTGCCTGTATTATTTTGAGGATAAACAATGAGGAGAACTTTTGACCTGTTTTGTTTGCCTGTATAACAATTCCTTTTTACATATTTAGAGCAGTGTAAGCAGATTCTGGATACAAGATGAATATTCCCAGGAGAAATGGTGAACCTCCTATTTCAGTTTTTCTGCTTAAACATTAAATATATCGATATTGATATTTTTTATATCTTATCAAAAATGCAAACTCCCAAACACTACTGCAGATTGCCCTTCTAATTCCTTTCATATAAACCTGACCACTTTTGTTATTTAACAAGGATAATATGGCAAATGGAAATGTTTGTGTATAGTTATTTTCATCACATAGGTGCCCTCACTTTTATAAGGAACTTCAGCCCTTAGGACAGTACTGAAGCAGTGGCTTTATATACATTTCCAAATCATCCATTGCATGTTGCTTAAAATTATGAGTGGATGTAGATATGTTGTTGGTGTAGATACAGTATATATTGACCATAGCAAGGGTGACTGGCGATCTATGAAGTGGAAAGTGTCACAAATAGTATTTACCAATCTAATTTAAAACGAGCTACGGTTTGGGGGTGGAGGTTTGTGCTGCCTACCGTTCGGGTCTACTGGGCCATTGGCCAGGAAGATGTAGTAGCTGTTTGTGGAGGCTGCACTCCTGGTGGTGCTGATAGTGTTTTGAGAGATGAAAGAGCAGCTGATGATGCCATTGGTCAATGATGTAGTGATGTTTGTAACGTTGCCCTTGTAAAACAAAGACTGGTGTGAGTATGTGCGCATGTAGGTTTGTGTATGAGTGTGTATGAAATAGGCAGTATTTTAATTAAATACACTTCAAAATATGCATTTAATTACACTGAAGTATTTTATCATTTGTATTAGACTGAAGTGACAAAAATAGGTCTAATTTGCATCAAGACTGTCACCGCTTGTATCATGTGATCCAAACACAGTACTATGCTAGTCTGCAGTAAGCAGACTACTGATACATTTGTTAATGCAATAATTGTTTGTCCATAATTGGAAGAGAGAGAAGAGAGAGAGATCACATGTGAATGACTGAACATGTGTTAGTCAGCGTGAGTCATTAGGTTACACTGTAAACCTCTCCATACCAGTGCGATTGTGGTCGGTGTTGTAGTTCCAGTCGTGACAGCATGCTGTAACTGGATATTCCCTCCACTGTTCTTCCCACAAATATAGACATCATCTTTTCCCTTGTGAAAATAATGAAATGAGGATCAAGTCTACAACCACTCTACAATGTACAAAACCAATGACACGAAGAACTTACTGCACATCAGCAGTAATATTGTAAGAAGTACAATGCAACATCGGCTCATTTCAGGGTGTTTATGCCGCTGCTTTTAAAAAGTAGGTGTGAACGAACTCTGTGTATACATGTTTAGCTTACACCGCTGCACTGAGAGAGGTTCACGTTTCGCCCTGCCCCACTGATCTACTGTCATGAAGGAACAAGACGAAGTAGAATGGAAGTGCTAGGAGACGTTACTCGAAGAGATAAATGAAACAGCGTGGGAAACTAACACGAAAAAGTAACCAAACATGAAACACTAGAAACCAAGAAACAAAAACCAAACCAAAACTATGACACGAGTACAAATGATAAACTAAGAACTCAGCTAACCTAACTTGGCTAAAACAAACGAGGCACGAGCAAACTGGTGGTTACAGGTAAAACAGCAACAAAGAACAACGACAGACAGTCAAAAAGGCATGCGAAACTCAGGGCTTAAATATAAATCTAACGAGGGCATAACAAGGCTCATGTGGCAGGAAGAACAGGCGTTGGACGATACCAAAACAGGAAAGGACTTAGAACAAAAAAAAAATCACAAAAAAAAAGTAAGAGCCAAAACAAAGAGCGCAATGAGGCGTCGCCATATAAACTGGAACACCAGGGAGGTGGCGATGGTGATACCTGATGTGTCATCCAATTATCATGTCTGTTAGCAGAAGCAGGTGCATTAGAATAGGGAAGATACGTCACCGTTAAGAGGGCATTGGGGACCTGGGAAACACACTCCCTTTCTTGAATCATTACACTGGATTGTGAATATGCATAAATACTGTATATTCATAGATGGTTCCTAGCACTTTAAGACTTAATCTATAATAGTCTTATAGTTTAAGACTATACATTATTATAAATGAACTGCTAACAGATCAATCATGTCAGTGTTGTCAATATTGTTTTGTTCTTATGTAAGAAGAAGAATGTAAAATACTATGGGCAAATTCTTAATACATATATAGGTCCAATTCAAACTAAACAGACTAGAAATTCGTACCATCTCTTTATCATCTGAGAACGCAATGGCGATGTAGCCAACTGAGGGACCGAAGATCTCAAACTTTAATCCTGACCCATCAGACAGTGGCATGGAGGACATGAAGTAGCAGTTGGTGCTGGTGGAGGGGTCACAGCTAACAGGCTGGCTGACACACGTCTTAACACTTCCACAGCCTGTACTGGAAATGGAGGTCTTAGGAGAATAGAGAGAGGGATCATTCTATTACTCTCACGCTGTTATAGGATCCATATGAGTCAGTGTTTATCAAAAAACTCGAAAGGAGTTCAAAAAGAGTGAAACAATCTAAAGTCTGAGGAAATGTTTGAAGCATAAATACATTGCTCTCATTAATTACTAATATTGTTAATTATTAATGATTACTCTCATTAATTATTACTAAAACTTGGTTTTGGTTACCATATACACTATATCCCATCCCTGTAAGTGAACCCTAACCCTAATCCTTGAAAAAAATGTATTCAAATGTTATTATTGCTACTCTTCCCCCCTCTGCCCATGTTGATAGATATTTACCATTGCTGTACTTGATGGTGTTTTAGCAGCGGTGCTGTTGGCATTGGTGGTGGTGGCTGAACCAGAATCTGAACCACTCCCACTGGTGTAGGACACCTGTGCACTCTTCACCCCCATCCAGAATGTTTTCGTAACCTGGACAAATGTTGCACTAGGAAATATTTGTTACAAAAGTGGTCAGTAACAAGTCAGAAACAACATTCAACTGACAAAAACCCTATGTTAGATCATTACAGGTTAAAAGGATGACATCATTGCATCTTCAAAGATCATAAATTGCTATTGCTGGCATAGAAAGAACATGGTGCTAACAGAATTAAAACGGTGATGGGTTTAAGAGCAGGCCGGTCCCCCTACATGAACTGGATGTTGTTGAGAGTTCCAGATGAAGGGGCTTTCCATATACTCTGGATTTGGGTTTTTGCTGTAGATGATGAGTGTGAGACAGCAGCACCCTAAAATTCAACAACACAAGAAATCAGATTGAGATATATAGATAGATAAATAGACACACATACATACAGGTGCATCTTGCATCTCAATAAATTAGAATATCATCAAAAAGTTCATTTCTTTCAGAAATTATGTGAAATGCTATGTATTGTGTAGATTCATGACAAACAGATTGATCTATTTCAAGTGTTTATTTCTGTTAATCTGTTACTTCTGTTAAGAGAAGCATGAAGAGTGCTAATATTTCCTGGTAGACAGCTCCGCCGACTTTGGTCTTGATATAACACAGTGGACCTACACCAGCAGATGACATGGCTCACCAAACCATCACTGATTGTGGAAACTTCACACTAGACTTCAAGCAGCTTGGATTGTGTGTCGTTCCACTCTTCCTCCAGATTCTGGGACCTTGATTTCCAAATGGCACACAATCCAAGCTGCTTGAGGTCTAGTGTGATGTTTCCACAATCAGTGATGGTTTGGGGAGCCATGTAATCTGCTGCTGATAATGTACCTTACCAAACCAAAAAACCAAAAAAGATAATAATTTTGGGTTCTCATTGACTGTAAGCCATAATCATCAACATTAACAGAAATAAACACTTGAAATAGATCACTCTGTCATGAATCTACAGTGTATATAATATATGTATAATTTTTGTATTGAATTACTGAAATAAATTAACTTTTTGATAATGTATTCTAATTAATTGAGATGTACCTGTACACACTTGCAACAATTAATCAATTGTACTTTTGAGCATTTTGCAAAGTAATTGTTAGGACAACCTACAGCCTGTCCTGAGCAGGTGAGCAGCTGGGCGTTAGTACCCGCTGAACTGAAATAGCCGATAGGAGCAGAGCCTCCAATGGATTGGGCCTCCAGCAGAAATCCCTTGAATGTGCCGGATGTTGCGCTGAGAGTCACTGGGGGGGAAACCATGTATCAGTTTTTAATTTTGGCTTTTAAATCCTCCTCAGAGATAAATGATTCAGTGCAGGTGACTGTTATAATAGTGGCATCGCTGAATAAATTAATGGTTTACTTCTTGGTTGATTTGATCAGAAGAAGTAAATAAATGAATCATTTATGCAGGTGTTGGGAAGCTTCCCTCATCATGTGGCGGTTGCCTTGTTTTGGCCACTGTAGTTGGGCTTGCGTCTCCGGGGATATTTGTGTCTGCTTAGCTGTTGTTTGTTTTTTGTGTGTGTGAGGGTAGCTTTGTGCTTGAAGACTGAGCTTATAATTAACCGAACCATTGTCAAGCTTTGTGACATCGAGCTACCAAAACCCAGCATCCAAGGTAAGAATAACCGAGACGGTTGTTCATCATTTAACAGCAGTACAAAAAGGCTTGGAGTGCTGTAGTACAGTCACTAGCTGTAGTACAATCTCTCGGGAGAAAATCCATCATCTCGTGACTTGTAAGCATGCATGTGGTATACTACCATCCAACAATGAAGACACCTTGTGACGGTCACTCTCCGAAGGGGAGGATGGTGTGACATAGCTCGTCACTAAGGATTGTTAAATGGGTGCTCTGGCTGCTATGCCATCGAGCTCCCTTTTTGGTCCAGTGGCCAGACCTCCTGTTTACCTCCTCTCGGACCTGCGTTCGAGTCCCGGGTAGGGTGGCTGCCTTCAGCTTTCGTTACACACCTGCATAAGGAAGTGACCCTTTACTGATCTGGACTTCATCACCATCTACACTACCACTACTTCAATCTAAATTAAACTGCTGTCCTCTGGTTTTGTCACTGCATTACATGAGCTGACAGATAGCAAATGGCTCAGTGAATTTATACTAAGTAAGACCAAACATTTTGGACCAATGTCCTCTTGCTTTGACCCAATTTTAAGGAATGGCCAGCATGGTGCTCAGACAGCTTATATTTGATTCACAAGGTTGCAAGAATAAGCCATACAGGAATGAACTGTTCTTTTCTGGGATAGCTAAAGTAGCAACAGTCTGCATATATGAGCTCTAAACTTTCTCTCACACTCTTTCTCTTACACTCTCTCTCTCTCTCACACTTGTTTTTGAGCTGTTGTTCAAAACACTGCTGAGCTGACAGGTGCATGACATCACAATGACATCATAACAAGGTACACAGCAAACAGCCTTGAGCAGCAATTATACCATTTTGTGTCAGTGTAATCTGCAATCTATCCCAACAAAGTAAACAGATAAATTCTCAAATTATGGGTTGCAGACTATGACATACGTTAACAACCCTGTATCCAACTAACAAATTAAGTTAAAATATAAAGTAGTTAATACTCATAAAATAATTAATAGCTATCACAACGAACACAAGTAAAAACTTTTGTCTTTTGTCTTTGTCTTTTGTCACAGCAAAACACAAGTAAAAACTTTTGTCTTTGCTAAACTTGTGTATATTTCAATGTGAAATACTGTTTATATTGCTTGTAAAACCTTTACATAAAACAAAGAAGAAAAGAGGCGAGGCTGCACATAGTCACCCACGAGGTAATGGAACAAAATGTAGTCTGGTTACAATCGTAAAAAAGGGGGTTTTCTATTCTATGAATATTAAGTGAAACATTCTCTGTTACGTACTGTAAGTATTTTTAACATGTTATTTAAAATTGTACACTTATTTTTACCATGATATACTGAGGGAGACGACTCTGTTGTCTGCCTGTGCCTCGCACCTAGCACCACTGCTCACTTTCTTACGTACGCCTAATAAATGAGACACGAATAGGCTATGAATTTTAAAAGCTAATAACGAGGTGCCTGAATTGCATGTGTATGCAGTTATTATTTCTTTTTACATTTTGGAAAAATACTTAAGCATTAAATATATTTGATTTGATTTAATTACGCATTTGCATATTTGTAAAGGCTCATTATTCTTGACATAGACAAAATAATTTTTTAATTACCATAATTCGTAAATTTCGTTTGTTTCAGTTTGCAGATTTGTCTTAACATAATCAACGGAGAAACCGTACATTTACTTTCAGAGAAATCTGAGAAATCTGACAAATAGCCAAAAAAGCATGAAATTCATCGGTTCTGGTCCGAAATAGTTGTAATAGTTGTCAAAGCAGAACGTATGTAGTTTCCCTCGCATTTCTACAATATAAGACAAATAAAAACAAGAAGATGAAGAATTCTTGGTGCCTAGGTTGAACGTCGAGAGCATTACAGCACCCACCTGTAATCTGACCTCCTGCACTGTAGCTGGTTCGGTCCACCGAGATAGAGTAGGGGGCAACACTGGTTTGAACGCTGGACCCGTGTTCCGGTTGCATAGATCCACAAGCGCTAGAAACCTGTCCATTACCGTAGCATTCAACTATCCGAACACACGCAAAGAGGAGGACGTACGCACGCATCTGTAAGAATGACAAAATGTTTAGGTTTACAATATGAAATCAAAACCTGACACCGCCCAAATCCCGATTGAATGCAAGAAAGACGTACGTGTTCCTTACAGTAAATAACAACAACAATGATAATATATAATAATAATACTATATTTGCCTAAACTACAGTGCTACTTGTCGATAAAATCACCTGTTCGCTCACCTTAGCTGCGGAGACGAACGTATGACGACACTAACGTTGTTGTCTTAAACCTCCTTATAGACGCGTTTAGTGGGCGGAGTTAACGAGGGCCGTACTGTGTACAGCAGTATATATCCCGCACATCTAACTTACTGCGTAAATTAAAATCCAAATAAATGTATACGTTGCATAAAATCCACCTAGAAGAAACGGAAGATGCTTCAGGTGGTGAACTGCTCTTCTGTTTGATGAGGCTCCCATACAGCAAATCCGAGCGAGATTGAAACAAAACGTGGAGAAAGACGAAGGTAACACACATTATACAGCTGTATGCTAACTTATTATAATTTACTAAAATGCGGCCAGGCACATGCTTGGATAAAATCCAACACTTTTTTTTTTTTTTTTTACTATTTACTTACTTATAGGACACATTGTTATTATACACAGGATGTGCCATATTTTTGTCAATTGTGATTTTTCACCGCAATCGAAATTTGTCCTCCGCTTTTTACCCGTCTATGCAGTTAGAACACACACACACACACACAAACACACACACTAGTGATTACTAGGGGGCTGTATGTCACACGTGCCCAGAGCGGTGGGCATCCCTAGCCCTGCGCCCGGGTAGCAGTTGGGGTTAGGTGCCTTGCTCAAGGGCACGTCGGTCATGGCCTCAAGGTCTGGGAATCGAACCCACGACCCATGACTGCTGTGCCAAACCATTAGAGCTTAACATAGGGACCTCATTTCACACAAGAACTACAACCTCGCTGGCCTTTCACTATAAGGCCACCAGGTATCCTCCTCCCTTCATCCATCACTGAAATGAGCCCATGACACACCATGAAGGTGCATCATTGTCCAAACAAACCATCAGGAAGTAAATGTTTACGTTATGTTTACGTTATGTTTGCTTAACATAATATTAGAATAGATTTTAAGGTTCTAGTCATGGTTTTTAAATGTCTGTATGGTCTTTCCCATCTTTACCTCAGATGGTTAGAAATGTTCCAGTCAGGTCTCTCAGGTCTTCAAACAGTAATCTACTGGTGATTCCTAAAAGCCGATTAAAGATTGGCGAGGGTGCTTTTAGCCACTATGACCCAAAGCTCTGGAATTCTCTTCCTGAAGAGCTCAGAGGCATTTCATCCCTGCATAGTTTCAAGAACAGTCTCAAAACATTCCTGTTTAGATCTGCTTTTAGTTAAGAAACTCTCAATCTTATTTACTTTATTACATTGTTGTCTATTATCTTCTAAATTTAATTATCTTAATAGTTTTATCTTATTTACTTTACTTTTTTATTATCTTATTTACTTTACTTTTTTACTTTTTATGTTATTTTAATATTTTTTATCTTTAATTTCTTTTAACATTTTCTGTTTGTTTAATGTTTCTTTTTATTTATACTGTAAAGCACTTTCAGTTGCATGTATATATATGAAAGGTGCTATACAAATAAATATTATTATTATTATTATTATTATACAACAGAAGTTTTCTTTTATTATTATATTATAATAATTATTTTTATATATTATATTATATTATTTTTTTATATAACTACTTGGCAATGGGGGCCATGTGGTCCTAAACATGTATAGCAGCAGAAGTGTATGACCACATGCATGCACACTATGTGTGTGTGTGTGTGTGTGTGTGTGTGTGTGTGTGTGTGTGTGTGTGTGTGTGTGTGTGTGTGTGTGTGTGTGTACTTGGGAGAGTGTTGCTTAATCAAACTAAATCTCCTTTTGTCTCACATTATCAGCTGCTGTCAGTAGCTTATAAAGTTATTCTTGTCACAGTATTAATTTGTTTATAGTGTTCTACTGCGGAGATTAAAGTCACTCCTTTTTCACTACCAGTCCTGCTGCTCTTTTATACTGACACTTTAATGTATTATCTGATAGTTGACAGCTACAATGAACTGTGACAAAGAGCAATGTATGCTCTCAGCAGTCATATTGTAGCTACACCCACATATTCCTGAGCAGGTTTCATAGTGATGACTCTCTTTTGTACTCTCTGTACAAAATTTAGAATTTTCCTGGATTCCTGATGATTGACAGTGTGACTTGCATATTCTAACATAACAGGAATTTGCTGTGTTGCTATTGGTTCTTGTCAAGTATGACACATGTACCACTGTTATCAGTGCACATCAGCTGATGGTCTGTCCTAATTTTAGTGAGCCCAGAATGTAATAAAACTAGTTTGCTTATGCAAAAAGTCTTGACAAAAGTTAACGTGCGACAAAACATTCCCTTATTAGGAATTGTTCTCTTTCATAGGTAGTCATCCAACCCTATAAAACACAGAGAATGTAAACCAGGGTCAGGTGTTGGAGAGCCTATGTATAAAATCTGTTCCCGAGTCTATTGGTGATGTATGGTTTCTGAGTAATCTACCTCTCTCTGATTAATTTACTGCTCTCTCTGTCACTGTCTGTCTGTATCTCTCTCTCTCTCTCTCTTTCTCTTTCCTCACTCATCTTTAAGTACATATGGATGTAGACCTACAGTGAGCTCCATCACCTCTGCAGTTGTGAAGAAAGCCCAGCAGCTCCACTTGCTGAGGATCCTCATGAAGCTTGAGCTGAATGGAGACAAGCGATCCATCCTGGGCCGGCCACCTCCTGCCTAACCGGATGCCTACACCATGATGGACATTATTACATCTTTTATATTCTGTCTAAATGGACATTATTGCATCTTTTACATTCTGTCTACATTCTGTCTATATTGTTGTTGTTGTCATGGTGACCGGTGTCGGCCAGAGGAGGATGGGCTCCCCCGCTGAGTCTTGGTTCCTCTCAAGGTTTCTTCCTCATGCAAAAACTAGGGAGTTTTTCCTTGCCACTGTCGCCTTTGGCTTGCTCACTGGGGGCTAGGACTCGGCACTTGTAAAGCTGCTTTGTGACAACAACTGTTGTAAAAAGCGCTATATAAATAAAATTTGATTTGATTTGATTTGAATAACCTGGAACTGCTGGCTGTATTTTATTGTTGCTCTTTGGAGAGTGTGCTGACTTACTGCATCTCTATGTGGTTCTCCATCAGCACCACAGCACACAAAAAGACTGTGCAGAGAGTCATCAACACTGCCCAGATGACCATTGCACACCCTCTCTCCCCTCCCTGGAGGAACTTTACATTAACCGCTGTCTCAGGAGGACACACGGAATTATGAGAGACAGCACACACCCAGGACACTGGACAATTGAACTGCTGGGCTCTAGCATACGTTACAGACAAATTAAGACAAACAGACTGAGAGACAGCGGTTTTTACAGCAGGGCCATAGCTCTGTTAAATACAAACATGTAACAAAATCTGCTCATTATTTCAATGGGGCAAGTGCTACTTCTGTTTATTCAATGGGTAAATCTGCACTACAAAAAATGAAAAAATCAGTGAGCCACGGTTACACGGTCAGCCGGTCCCAGCACCCACTAGAGACACCCACTTCCAAGGGCACACACTCCCAACCACACACACACAAGCACACAAGCACACATCCCCAACCACACACCCTAAGCCACTCCCTCGTTTTCAGTCTCCGTACTGACACGCCCTCCACACCTGCGTCTTAGTTGTTCCCTTCATTCTGCCGGCTACTTAAACCCACAGGTTCCGTCCTTCACTGCTGCATATTGAAACCCTTCATGTGTGATGCACTGTAATTTCAGTGTGTGATTCTGCTGTTGTATGATCTTCACTATGGACAGTGAAGATGAGCCTCTGCCATCCTCGCCCACTGCCGTTACAGCAGGAAATGTCTGTATTTCAAACACACTAACACACATACAACTAGTGATGGCAAAAGTGGGGCTTTTGGGTTATCGAATCAAATGAACCAATTGATTCGGAAAATGATTCGATCTTGTGAGACGTTCGAATCATCACACGGCACAGTGACATCTAGTGGGCAACCAGGGCCTAAATCCACAACATTTCCTTAACAGAAACAGTAATGTGTTTTTTTTTATGAAAATGACATGAAATATTCCCCCATAGCATATTGTGTCCCTAAATAAATGTTAGTCATGAAAACACATAATTTAGCAGAGAATAGGGTTTTTTAATGATGTCATTAAGATGTCATTTTCATTATGATACACTGTTAGTCAGTGAATTGATATATCTGGCATTATTCATTTTACATTGCAAGGTAGGGAAATGCTTGTGTAATCCTTTATTAAACATTACAAGCAATCAGTTGTAATCACAACTGCATGACGTAACGAACCCCGTTTTTGGAACAGTCACGTGACTTTCCCCTTTCGATACGGACCTCGAAGCGATGATGTGTGTAAGCGATGATGAGACACACTTGTAAGACAAAGCAGTGACGTGGTGCCATGACACAGCACAAGCAACCACAGTTCACTATCTGCTCGCATCTAAAGTGCAACAATAAACCGGCGTCCACGGGGATCAAGTTCGTTTGAGAGAAAACTAAAAGAAGCCATCCATGTCCAGGTGGGACGCTCGTCCCTGAGAGGACAGCGCATGCAACCCCTTTTGTCATGTGATTACCGTGCGATCCAATCGTCTTCACCCCTGACCTCTCCACAAAGTGACTCATAATAAACATAACCAGTTTGCATCATGTGTGTGAGTCACTCACAGCCTTTACATCTTGGGAAATGTTCAATTTAGCTAAACCAACGAAGGGCTGTGGACGAGGGTTATACCACACTGTAAACCCAGAGAGGTTTACTTAAAAATGAATGTAAACATCGGTGAACCAACAAAACAGTCCTGCACATTCCAGCATGACTCTGCAAAGTATTTCCACCTCTTTACGGGTGACTACTGAACGGTTTCCTAGTTCCATTTCTATTTATCTGGTTTTTTGAAGTTGGTTAGTTTTTTGTCTTTTCTGCCTCAGCCTCGTCCCTCTGGTAGCTCAGACTATTGTTTTGGATTGTCCGCTCTCTGCTGTTCCCTTTTGCCTGCCTCTCGCCTCTGCCTCTCGACTCGCCCTATTCTACCTCAGCTCTCTACCTGTGCACTTTTTTCCGATTAAACATATTAAACCTTCACCCTGCATATGAATCCTCATTCTCAGCATGAGTACTAAGCATTACAATGTGCTTTCTAAACTTGACATATTAATGTTTTGTGTAACAGTTTGTCTGCAATTAAATGAATGAACTCA
This sequence comes from Brachyhypopomus gauderio, assembly GCF_052324685.1. NCBI lineage: Eukaryota > Metazoa > Chordata > Actinopteri > Gymnotiformes > Hypopomidae > Brachyhypopomus > Brachyhypopomus gauderio. The sequence goes on along the minus strand of NC_135223.1, from coordinate 14,760,331 downwards.
AAGATCCCACACTCATTATGTGGACCTAACTCAAATTAGTTTAGTCATATTTAGTACATTATAATGTTACTAATATATTTAGATTAAAGTAATAGTTTCATTATCTGTAAAAAATAAATGTAACTATTTTAAAAATCTAATAAAAAAAATAATTAATGTGGTGAAACATATTTCATTTATTTTGGTTGGAACATTTCCACTATGGGCTATTACAATGTACTGAATTTACATACAACACTATAAATGTTGACACAACCATTTTAAAACACAGATACCAGTCTTTTACTGTGGAATTTAGTTTTTTGTCAAGCTACTAACAACAGAAAATCCAGCTCACACTGAACCTATGAATGAATCTGGTTTTCTCTGTTTGTCACATAGCTTCTGTAGAAAACCAATAGCCACAGATAGAGACTTGTGAAGGGCAGAGTTGTAAAGTATCCCGAGTCACAAGGTGCCATGCAGTAGGTAGGTAGGTGTATAAAGCCACAGAAACTTTACCAACACAGCTCAGTTTACATTTACACATTTACATTTGGGGGCATTTGTCAGATTCTTTGATCCAGAATTACTCATATTTCTCAGGATGACAGTTTGGACTCTCCTTCATTCAATTATATATTTAAAAAAAAAACAGTTTTATTGTGACTCTTAAATGTGGTGCCAACATTTGGCGTGTCATTATGCAAATTATATAATTAGAAACTCCATATTCCACATCCTATTATGTAAATATTACATTTATTCTTGTCATGTCATCAACTTTCACTGGAAATGAGATCAGTCCTTTTGGTATTGTACTAGAATAGTGTGTCTACGTCTGAAATTAGCAAACAACATTTCTGCCACGCCCACGCTTGCCTGCGCTGTGGTTTGAGGCCTTATTTTTGTGCTTAAGCTGTGTCCACGGAATTAGAGCTGTATGGATTTCACACAATTTCCTTTTGTTCTTGCTGGGTCCAGGTCTATTGGCAGATAGAACAGGGAATACCTCTGGACAGGGGTTCTCTGAGTACTGACCTAGTACAGTATGTGTCTCTGAGTACTGACCTGCACCATGCAGTGCACATACATCCCAAAACTCCATGTAGGATTTTCTTGGGTAAGAGCACAAATTGACCCTCCACTGTCATTGTCGCCCACTACCAGTCGAAGGTCAGCTGACCATGCCCTAGCACACTGTACCTACACAGTGGTTCTGTAAGATGCTTATCTTTGGTGCTTCCCATGCTCACATGCATGACTACAATGTTTTGGAATCATAATTATTTGCTGACGCAATTGTTCTTGCTTGAACAGTGTGAATGGTCTACTGATTAGCTAATAGAAAATGGTTGGTTTGTTTCCAGGTAGACATTTAAAAATTAATTCCAGCAAAATAGGCCCTGGTTCAGGGCAATAGAGCACTGAGGTTTCTAATTGTTTTTATAATAACCAATCTAGCATGATGCATGTAGGCGATCTCATTCCTGTGTGTGTTTGTGTTGTGTCTGAACATCTTGCCACAGTATTCCCAAGCAAGTAACCTGTCACCTGTCGTTTCAAAACACGTTGTCTTCTATGCCCATTTCTTATGCTGAGAATGACAGGACTAAGATTAAAACTTTCACTCAAGAACAGAAATAAAAATTCCCATTTCTTATTGCATGATATTTTCACTACCCTTTCCAACGCCATGGCTCCTGTTGCTGCTCTATGTGAGAGAGAGTTATATACCTGGGCGTTTCAAATGATCAGGGTTTCCTGGTTACATGAACCTCTCTTTGTGTCGTCAGACCCACTGGGGTGATTTTCACCAAGCAGTCATCTCATTTTTCATTCATGACACAGCAGATTTTTCTCCAGCTTGTCACTACCCGACTGCACCAGCACAAGACGAAGGCTGACGCACGGGTGGAGAACTTTCAGCCTCATACAAATGAAATGTTATCCTGGCCTGGTTGCGTTCTTACGGAAACATTTCACTAAAGGAAAAGGTTACTAACATGTTTTTCAGTAGTCCCACATTCTGTGTCTAAGTACAGTGCAGTACATCGGGCTTCTTGTTTGACAGCATTTACCTGATTGTCACGTAGGATGGAGAAAATTGTTGAAATAAGAAGAACTTTATATTTTGGCAAATAGCATGGGTTATATTGTCATTGTAGTTTTTACAGGCAACAAAATTAATTACAGAACATTAAAAACTAGACTTAATTATATAGGCTACATAAGATCGAAAGGACAAGAGACGAAAACACAGTAGTAGTGGAGAAATGGTGGTCTATCCTGACCGATTATGGCCGTTTCCTTAAAAAGCCCAGTGTCCACAGGCAGATGTTCTGCTGAAGGCCCAGTCTGAACATCTTGTGTATCTGTCTGCAAGGAACAACTGTATTAAATACAGAACGATAATCCACAAACAACTTTGCCCCTGGTTGAACATGTTTGGTCATGTTGACATGTTTGTACCATAGGCGTACTGATGAAGGTCCACATTAGGTGGATGAGTGTGTTGATCTGTCTCTCCTGGCACTTTGTGATTATTGGTGTCAGAATCACCGGCCTATAGTCACTGAGGACAATTATTACTGCTCAAGAACTGGCACCATGATGGATGTTTTAAGACAATAGCACTGTGCTAAAGAAAGATTGAAAATATCAGATAGCACAGACCCTGAGAACCTGTATCTGTAGTTGTTCATGCCATGTGTTCATGCCATGTTTCTCATACTGACAACAGAAGTGGTTAAGCTGTTCCTCCGGTAAGTCATAACTGATCTGGAGTTCTGATCATGTGCACCTGTGTGTGATCTTAACTATTTTACATGGGACAATATGTAGGGGTGTCCTAAATTATTCCTCACCAGAAGTTGCATTCTTTTATAATTAAATTAAACAAAAAGTTTTTAAAAGGCCTTTCTTAACTTTTAACTTTTTACTACTTGCATCCCTCAGTATTGGATCTGTAATGCAAGGAAATAAAGGAATGGCCAGAGGAGGGTAGAGTAGCAGTTTATGTTACGTTCATTTTAAACATGAGGCACATCACACTTAACAACTACAATGAACGAGGAACACTCACACTTAAATACAAGAATACTAACAAAACACAAGAGCAACATATTACAAGACAAGGAACATGTGCAACGAATAACTCAAGGAACACAGACAAACACACACAAGACGAACACGGAAACAGACCATGTACCGACAAACATAGACAAGTAGACACGCCCAGAGGGAGGGACCAGGGGCTGTACTGTGACAGATAAAATAATATTATTATTAATGATGATGATGATAATAATAATAATAATAATAATAATAATAATAATAACAATATTCAGCCTTATTTACTGTGTGCTTGTGATATAGTTGTAATAATGGCGTTTTCTGACATTTGTGTAAACACAGCATCCTCCTCTGCTTATGATCTCTGGTGTGTCAACCTGGTGTGAATCTGAACACATATAACTTCATGTAAATATAAGGCTTTGGCTAGTGTCAGTCATAGCATTCACCTATTGCTTGTTTGCCTGAACAGTTTGCCTGAATAGTCTGTCTGTATACTCTGTAACTATGATTTCCTTCTGGCCAGACCGGTCAGACACCAAGAGGTATTTTGTCTCTGTTCATTTTACATTTGTTCAAACTGTGTATCTGCATGTAAGATAGTGTCATACCACTGAAGCATGAGAAAAATGTCAGGACATGTTGCCAGCACAGCTTTGCACAAGAATTTGTTTTATTGTTTTTAATGTGTTTTTTTTTCTTATGGACAGACTTAAGGCTAGATACGTCATCTTATACAGTATAACCCTGATTCTGTTGATAATAACAGATTGTCATCTCCTTCTGTCAGCAGCTATCTGCCTCACTTCTCGTCCTGCTGAGTCACTCCAACTGGAGCTCTTCCAGCAGTCTTATGATCTGTCTTATGATTATGATCTGTCTTATGATTATGTCTTATGTCCAGCAGTCTTATGATACGATAATAATACAAATACCCGTTTTAATGAGTAAAAACCAGGACAAGCTTTCTACCAGCCAACTTCTTCTGAAACAGTGTGGTCCAACTGACTAACTGCTTTCACAGAAGCTCAGGAGCTCTCCTAGTGTTGCTCAATTACCATCACCTACTAGCCCTGGTGTTGTGTAGACACTAAGAGAACAAGTACTCCATGTAAGAAGGTAAGCCTATACACCATCCTGGATATGCACTAATTACCATTCAGTAACAGCAATTGTGTAATTATGGCTTCAGTGACATCATTACAGTGTCGTATAATACACAATGAAGGCCATTCTTGCTGATGCACCATGAGACTCTTCTGCCGTTGAGCACACCTGAGCACACCTGAGCACACCTGAGCATACCTGAGCATGTCTGAGCACGTCTGAGCCACGGCTCATACCCTCTCAGGTAAATACAATTCTATCAAGGATTAACAAATTATGGGGCGTGATTTCTGTCTCAATGAAATTCAATCTTTCTCAGTTAAATTCACTTCAACACATAATTGGCCTTAACACCTGATGAGGACACTGGTAACTGTCACAGTTTATGAATATTGCAATAAAGATAAATGAACTGCCTAATTTCTCACTAGCACATCACAAATGAAAGAATGAATGAGTCTGTAATATTATTCAAATTTCTAATTGAAAAAGTTTCTTTACTGAACCCCAAGGGAAATCCCTCTCTACATTTAACCCATCTGGAGTGAACACACACATAGACGAGGCAGCCACTTGCTGCAGCACCCGAGGAACAGATGAGGGGTTAGGGTTTTGGCTCAAGGACACTTCAGCCAGGTATGCAGACACTCTTCCTAAATATTGACTTCAGATCTTTTAGCCACACCTGTTGCTATAAGGTGTAGCAAGCACATAGCCATTCAGTCCCCATAACCAAATACAAACGACCTCCTAGATCTACAGAAAGTGGTCCAAGCAGAAGCGTCTAGAAACAGCTTAGCCGTGAAGCAGTAGACCGTGCAAGCTCACAGAGCAGTAGACCGTGAGCAAGGTTGCAGAGTGCGTAGCTTTCTAAAAATCACCCATCCGCTCACTGCAGACCACAACATCATGTGTGTATATTAGGAAGCTTTATGAAATGGGCTCCCATGGCAAAGAAGAGCATGCAAACAAGGAAGCTCACCATGCACAATGCCAAATGCTGGCTAGACTGCTGTAAACAAGCCACCACTGGCCTCTGGCGTAGTAGAAATGTTCTGTGGAGTAAATAATCACATCATCTGATTGGACAAATCTGGGTTTTAATGACGGGCAGTCGTGGGATCGATTCCCAGACCTGAGGCCATGACTGAGGTGCCCCTGAGCAAGGCCTTTAACCCTCAATTGCTCACTTGTATAAAAAATGAGATAAAAATGTAAGTCGCTCTGGATAAGGGCGTCTGCCAAATGCCATAAAATGTAAATGTTAATGGATGCCAGATTAATGTTACCTGTTGGAAAACACAGTGCCAACAGGAAAGTTCAACAGAAGAGGGAAAAATGGTGTGCTTGATAATGGGGCTGTTTTTCAGGGTATGGGCTGGGCCCATTAGTTCCGCTGAGGACTAGTGTTAACGCTAGAGCGCACACAGACATGGTAGACAATTATATGCTTCCAGGTGTGTGGCAACAATGTGGTAATGATCCTTTCCTGTCTCAGGATGACTGTACACAAAGAAAGGTCCATAAACACAAGGCTCGATATGTTTGTTGAGGAATGACTCCAGATTGGAAAGTCTTTCCATGAGTGATGTAAAACACGTGCCAACTCCATATTAATGTACCCATATTGATGTTCATCTGTAAAATATTACTGATAGCATTGCAAAAAATATGAGGGAACAGAATTCTGTTTGTGCATATATGAACTGGAGAACGTGCTGTTGGATTTACCCGAGCAATCATGAGCAAGTTTTGGTTTACATTTATAATATTTATAGCAATATAGCATAGACGCTCTAAAACTCTTATGTTGTATGCTTGCACTTTAGTTAAATGTTAAATTATGGAAGACGAGACAGAGAAAAAGAGAAGTAGAGTTAGAAGGAGATGGGCATTCCTGTATTTACTGAACTTCCTAAAACAAAACAATACAATTATCATATGAAGAAGAAGACTGGTCCTTTGATGGGCCATTAAAATGCCAGTTTAAATAAAAGTGACTAGTCTCAATGACACTACAGCACCACCAGATACCAATTCCCATCTTTCCCAGCAAGCCATAATGTAATACAGCAAAGGAAACTGTTGATGACTGTTTGGCCCACCAGCCACTTTATTAAGAACACTACACTAATATTGCTAATATTTGTTCTCAGATCAGCTGTTCTCAGATCGGTGCTTTGAGATTTTGGTCCATGCATGATCATATGAAACATCATGTGACTGCTGCCGATTTGTTACCGGTGCTGTGAATATTCCACTGTGCCACAACCCAGAGGTGCTCTGTTAGTCACAGGTCTGGTTACTGGAGAGGCACTCTCAAGTACCCTGAACACATTGTCATGGTCATGGAGCCATGTTTGTGAAGGCATTGACATGGCACGGTATCATGTTTCGAAGTAACTATGAGAAGGATAAACAGTCACTGTAATTAAAGGGAAACACGTCTAATATACTGTCACATCCAGCTCCTCCCTCCTCCCTGGTCCCACCTAGTTTTCCCCCGTTTCCGTGGTTTCTCTTCTGTCTGTCACGCCCCTGTCCTCAGTACTCGCACCTGTGTCTCGTTTTCACACCCGTTTCAGTGTATATCATCCCCTCTGTTTCACTCCTCTGTGTCGGTCATTGTACGTGAGTTCTCTGGTTATAGATCTACCTGTTGCGTGTTCCTAGTTTTCCTTTAGTTGTATCTGTTAGTGTATGTTTTCATTCTCATTGCCCTTCTGCTCTGTTCCGTGTAGTCTGTCTCGATTTTTCATTTGTATTGTTATTAGTTTCCTTGTTGCTTCTTTTATTCTCTGGTTGTGTTACTCTGTAGTTTGCCTAGCCGTTTGTTTGCCCTCGTTGTGTTCGGTCGTGTTGGTTAGTCTTCCGTTCGCTGTCAGGTTTTGTTTTCTCATTTCCCTCTCTGCCTTTAGTTTTGTTTAGGTTGTTATGCTCCTGTACTTGTCTAATTGTCGCTTACTCTCGTTTGAATGTTATCCCGCTCTGTCTCTTTTTGTTGCAGTTTAGCGATTTGTTGTTTCCTTTCTAATAAATATTCATTTCCTTGCATCTGTGTCACCCCTGCCTCCAACGTCTGTTACATATACTGATAGCCGGAGGCATTCAAACCAGGCTTGAGTGTTTGCCAAGTAAATATTCTACCACTAACTGCAACTGTTCACACATCCCACACACCCCTTATTACTGGAGATAACCTTTGTTAATATATGGTTTTTAGGACAAAAATTTAATCATGAAAATGCATAAAGACACTTTTATGGACATTCTTCATTACAACAACCAGGGTCTCTCTGTAAGGATAGCATATGAACTCGAAGAGTGTCAGTGAAAACACAAGCACACCGTTTCTGTGGACTCACTGATCACTCTGCTTTATTCACATTTCTCAGCCCTTATATACATTGAGGGACAGACCATCATGGGTGAGGAAAATATGACATTGGAAAGTTACAGATGCATCGTTATGCACAATTGACTTCCCCAAATGTGCTCTAGTGGACAGAGAAGGTCTCCATGACCCCTCCTTGTTTAACTTCTACCTTAGCCATGCACAGCCTTCAGCCATGCACACACACACACACACATTCCCTCAGCCACACACACACTTCGCTTGTTTTCCTCAAACCCAGGGTGACCTAGGACTTAGGCTTTAGATGTATAAATACAACTAGACACTGACCCATGCTTACTGAATTCCTGATTTTCAATAGAACATGTTAGTCACATTTTTAGTCCGGCCCTTCTCTCATTTCACCCAGGACAGGCCTCTGCTTCTAATACAGGTCCAGTCTCCAGATTGGACCTACCTGTCCAGGCCAGGGGGAGGGCCACCTGTGGCATGCAGGGAGAGTGCCAGGGCCAAGTCCCGCAGTTTTCCAATCACGTTGGCATAGCTTCACGTGCTGAGTTTTCCCCATAGCAGTCTGTCATTACCTGCCCACAGGTGGCACTTCAATCATCACCTACCCTGCCAGCAGGCCATTTCAGAGTATAATGAAGCTGGCAGACATCTGCCCCCTACTGGTAGCGATACTAGGAGTACGCCACATCAGAGGAAATATACATTATACATTATACGCCACATCACTGAAATATACATTATATTGCCAAAAGTATTCGCCCAGCTTTCTTGACTCACATATGAGCTTAAATAACATCCCATCCCTAATCCATATGGTTCGATATGAAGTTGGTCCACCCTTTGCAGCTAGAACAGCTTCAACTCTTCTGGGAAGGCTGTCCACAAGGTTTAGGAGTGTGTTTACAGGGATTGTTGACCCTTCTTCCAGAAGCACATTTGTGAGGTCACATATTGATGTTGAATAAAAAGGCCTGGCTCTCAGTCTCCGCTCTAATTCATCCCACAGGTCAGGCGTACTCAACTAAATTTGTCCGCGGTCCAGATACCTGTGACCTGAGGTCCGGTGTGGCGGGGGTGACGAACATTTTTTGAGCGGGGGGGGGGGGGGGGGGGGGGGGTGAACGTAAGTTATTGAGCGGGGGTGGCGAACGTAACACTCGTGACGGAGTGTTTTTTCAATAGCCCTGAAATAAATGCTACGGTTTTGTTTTGGTCCGTATCCAGTTAATCAGGAATGAGATTGGGGTCCGGACAGGATCGCGTTCGGGTCCGGATCCGGACCGCGGTCCGCCAGTTGAGTACCCCTGCCATAGGTGTTCATCCCATAGGCGGCAGTGGTCCTGGTGAAAAAGGATGGTAGCTGGCATTTCTGCATTGACTACAACCATTTAAATACAGTCAACAAGGCAGACCCTACCCATCCTACTGCATCGATGGGAGAAGACAGCGTTCACCCTGAGGGCGGGGCTATGCAAATTCCAGGAGATGCTGTGTTGCTGGGCAATGCACCAGCCACCTTTGGGCACTTAATGGAGAAAGTCCTGGCGGGAACAATGCATAGTCTGGATGATCTACTTGTGCACGTTCCATGTTTCGAGGAGGCCACGGCCTACCTGGAGTAGGTGTTTGTGGTCATCAGAGCTGCCAGTTTGCGACTCCCCCCCAAGAATGCCGCCTCCTCCAGTGGGAAGTCCAATTCCTGGGTCATGTGGTCAGTGGAGAGGGTGTGGCCACTGAACCGGAAAAGGTCAAGACAGTGCAGCAATGGCCCCCACCGTGCAGCACAGAGGAACTAAGGAGTTTCCTAGGATCGGCCTCTTATTACCACACGTTTGTTTGGGGCTTCGTGGACATTGCTGCTGCTCTACTCCAGCTGACGGCCCAGCCCTCTGGAGGACCCACGAGGCAGACGGAGCATTCCGGCTCCTTCGTGTTGGGCTGTGTACAAACCCTGTTCTAGCACTACCAGAGGTGAGCGGACAGTTCGTTGTGGACACGGATATGAGTAATCTGGGTATCGGGGCAGCGTTGTTACAGGTGCAGGATGGGGTAGAGAGAGTAATCATGTATTACAGCCGGCAACTACAGCGTAACCCGTCGGGAGCTGGAGCTGAAGGCCTGAGGCATTTCAGGCTCCACCTGTACTCACCTTTGTGTTACGGACAGATCACGCCTCCCTCACACTTTAAAGAGCCGGAGGGACAGGCAGCCTGTTGGATCGCTGCACTGCGGGAGTATCAGTTCACTGTTCAACACTGGGCTGGTCTGTTGCATGGCAGTGCTGCAATGCTGTGGACTGTAGTGGACCACCAGGACTGGCTCGCCCCGTATCAACCTATAGAGACTGTGGAGGTTGGGGACAGTGAGGGGGAGGGGAAGCGGGACAGTGAGGGGGAGGGGAGGCGGGGACAGTGAGGGGGAGGGGAGGCGGGGACAGTGAGGGGGAGGGGAAGCGGGACAGTGAGGGGGAGGGGAGGCGGGGGACAGTGAGGGGGAGGGGAGGCGGAGCCTGTGTTTTTCTTCAGTCATGCACTGCGGGTTCTTGTTTTGTTAAACCGCGTTGTTCATTGATTATTATATGTACTAAATGCTACTGTAGTGTTAAAGCAGTAAGTGGGGTTTAGCATAGTTCACCATGGAGTGTGTTATTAACGCAGTTAATCACCTCTCTGTTGTTTACATGCTAAAGGGGTCGTCTATTTTTGTATTGGTTACAGAACTGTGAGCCAATAAAGTGCGCCATTAACTGAAACATACTGCCTTCTGCAAAGCCCTCCTTGCGCACGCAACAATATATTTTATGATTAGTGGTTATTCAATATTTATTACAACACCATGGGTCTGAGAGAGTAATCCTCTGTATGTCCTGTATATATTGCTGTACTGACAATAAAGCAGACTTTGATTTTGCCTTTGACTTTTGTACCCACAGCACAGGTTCATAGATATACCACCTAAGGTGATTTACAATTAAACAAATCATCAGGATTAGGACACTTTAAAATGTTCTTATAAACGTGAATGTAAATACAATCTGAAGAATTGTATGTTGTTTTTATGTTGTTGTCAGATTGTGTGTTGTATGTATGTATATTTGTCGCCCCTTATTGAGCAATGTTGGAATTGACTGAAATTCAGAAAGAGGAACCTTGGTCAAATCTACTGTTTCCGCACGGTCGCATTGTTGTACGTACCTGATGTACATGATGCGAGATTTGATGTCAGACAAACTGTGTGGTGTATATGTGGTATCCAGCGTTGTGTTTGGGGTTTATCTTAATACACATGCCGTACAAAGCGAGGACTAAGGAGTAAATGATAATGCTAAATGAAGATGCTAGCTTGCTATCTAGACGCCTTTCTATCCATAATGTATCCCTATAGCTATAATAGCTAATGAATGTTTAAAGAGTGGCTGTGTTGATGTGGTATGATGGACTCCTCCGGTGCTGAAGCGGAGGTCCGGCTGGCGGTGGGCTCGTGCCTGGCACGCGTCGCTGCCTCGCGCCACAACGAAGAGACGGAGCTCGCGCTCGGAACCCTCAGAGCTTATTTAGAGGACGGCGACACTGCAGCCAGCAAGAAGGCGGAATTCAACCGCGCGCAGTACACGCGAGTGCTGCAAGTGCTTGTCCGCACTCTCAGCTCTGATTGGTTCCATAGTTTGCAGGATGACAGGCGCAAGGAACTGTGGGATGCGTTTTTCCTCCATGGTCCTCCAGACCAAGCCCTTCTGGTTTTACTGGACTCAGTCAGCACCATTAGGTAGCTGTAGGTCTCTGTCTCTGTCTCTGTCTCTGTCTCTCTCTCTCTCTCTCTCTCTCTCTCTCTCTCTCTCTCTCTCTCTCTCTCTCTCTCTCTCTCTCTCTGTGTGGGTGTGTAAAAAATGTAAATGTGCCATATTTTGTCAATTGTGATTTTTACACTGCAATCGAAATTTGTCCTCCGCTTTTAACCCATCTGTGCAGTTAGAACACACACTAGTGATTACTACGTGCCCAGAGCGGTGCCCAGCCCTAGCCCTGTGTGTGTTTGTGTGTGTCTATCAACATTTATGATCATCTTTTGATATTGCTTCCCTTTTTCTTTTTGTATCTGTTGCTCTATCAGTGATAGTTCTGGTCTGGAGCAGTGTGTGCGCGTGTTGGAGGACTTTCTGAGCTCAGGTCGTGTCAGAGTGTTGCTCTGGGCCAAGTGTGAGGGGGCCAGCAGACACACTGACTCTGCCCAGCTGACAGAGACTGTCTTGGGCCGCTTGGCGGCTCTGCCAGCCCTCACTGCCAACCGGCTTCACACACACACGCCGGCACTGTTCCTCCCGCAGCAGTATTACCCACAGCTGGCCTGCGACATACTTGCCACACTGGAGAGGATCTGCCAGAATCTGAGAGGTGCTGGTGCTGTTGATCTGTTCATTCTCTTGACCTTTTGGCTTTGAAGTAACAGCCTGTTCTTCTGTAGAATTTTTATAACTGTCTATTGGTATTACACTAGTGCTCTTAAAGTGTGTGTGTGTATGTTTGTGTGTAGCGGGTCAGGACTGCTCTCTTGGCTTTGTGGCTCAGTTGCTGGGGAAAGTGTGTATACAGGGGCATGGAGGTGAGTTTCTCTTGTTATTGGACTTAACGTAAATAGTTGAGTTAAAGAGAGATCTTTCAGCAGATCTATATCTATCTATCTGTTTTTCAGGAGATATTTCTGTGTAACAGCTTGTGTGTTCTACTTGCACGTGATTGTCTTTGCGTGTGTGTGTATTATGCATATTTGTTGATTGTGGTTGTGTCTGGATTTGTGATGTATTTATAGTGTGTGTGTGTGTGTGTGTGTGTGTAGGGTTGGTGTGTGGGACGCTGGCCCCTCACCTCTCTTCTCTCTCACGCTCGGATGCTCTGTGGCAGCGGGTGAGCTGCAGATTGCTGGAGAGTGTTCCAGAGCGCTGGGTGGAGAGTGTCGTCACAGGACTGATGCACAACTTGCATGGGTGAGTTTGTCTGAACGTATTTGTATGTAAGGAGAATACATATGCATTATATGCACATGCGTGATTATCTTTGACTTTAGATGTTTGTCATTTTAAATGGTAACACTAGTGATGAAAATTACAGACATTATGTGTGTGCCTGTGTGAGTCTATATCCACACATATACAGTGTGACTGTACATCATGTTTCTGTGCCTGCATATGTGTGTGGTTCAGGCCATCAGCCTTGTCAAGGGTGATGGGGAATCTGGTGTTGAAGAATAAGAAAGTTCAGTTTGTGCTGACTCACAAACTCCTGCTACTGCAGTACCAGCATCCAGTAAGACACACACACACACACGCTCCATCACGCACTAACAATTCCTGGGAAGACGTGCTAAATATGCAGTCCACTAAAAGGTTGCAAAACACCTGTTACACTCTGTTCTGGTCTCAAGATTTTCTCTGCTAGCACTGAAAAAAGGTGTTTAGTTGAAACAATCATTTAGTGTTAGTGTTAATCCCAGTAGATGATGAGGTGACTCCTGGCACACGCACATCTCATCTCACCGCAGTGTCGTCTGGGGACTCACTCATGCTTTTCCTCCTCCTGGTCTCTCTGCCTTAGACACAGGTGCTCAGGACTGTGCTGGGCTATCTTGCGCTGGAGGAAGACCGCCGGTTGCTTCTCAGACAGGTGCTCCTCACTGTGATTGTCACCATGTCTTTAACTGCCTTACCTGTTAGACCCTGTATATGTAATAATGTGTGTGTGTGTGTGTGTGTGTGTGTGTGTGTGTGTGTGTGTGTGTGTGTGTGTGTGTGTGTGTGCAGGTGTTGCGGAGTGTGTGTGAGGTCTGGTGTAACAGCAGTGCAGTAAGACATACTCCAGTGGAGCAGCAGCTGTATGTGAGCAAAGCCCTGCTGCTGTGCGTGAGTCTGCTCAACCACACGGACATACAGGAAGTGCGGGGAGGTAAGACAAACACACACATATACACACACGCACGTATGCACACACACACACACACACACACACATATATTTGGTGGGCACAGTATTGTAGGATTCAGTATTCTTGTGCGGTCAGAAGATAACATTTTGGGCATCATTGAGTGTCAGTGATCAGTATTAGCACTGTGTTACAGGATTCAGTGGGGATCAGTGGATGGTCCATTTAGTGTCTTTTGTCTGTTTTTGCCCACTTTACTATAATCCCTGTGGTAATAGTGGATTCTGCATGTTTATATCTTGCATTGGTAGACCTTATTCTGTATATGGCTGTGTTAATTTGTTTTGTTAATAAATTCTGCTGTTAGAATTACTGCAGTGCATGCTGGGAGGAGTGCAGTGTCGTTTGGACAGCAACATCGAGCGTATACGAAGGATGGGCATGGTGGTAGGGGAGTGTCTCAGTCAGAAATTAGACCCATCTGACTCTCAGCTCAAGTTCCAGGTAACCTTTGACCTGAGTTTTAGCAAAGAGAATTTCTTATAATTCTATTCTGTTTATTTTGAGGTAAATTATTATTTTGCTTTTGTTTTACCTGTGTGTGTGTGCCCATGCGTGTGTGTGTGTGTGTGTGTGTATGCGTGTGTGTGTATGCGTGTGTGTGTATGCGTGTGTGTGTATGCGTGTGTGTGTATGCGTGTGTGTATGCGTGTGTGTATGCGTGTGTGTATGCGCGTGTGTATGCGCGTGTGTATGCGTGTGTGTGTGTGTGTGTGTGTGTGTGTGTGTGTGTGTTAGTATGAAGCAAATGAGGAGAGCAGGGAACTGTTGTCTCTGATGGAGCTGCAGTCTGAAGAGGAGGAGGATGAAGAGCAACAAGAGTCTGATGCTACAAACAGGTCAGATCACCCCTATCTCTCTATCTCTATATACACACATAAAGGGAAATCTGTAACTGTAAAATTTCTCCTTATAGACCTAAAGCCTGGGACAACGGACAGATGTTAGCAGGTCAGCCAGAGTCTTCACCATCCATAACAGCCAATCAGACACCAGAGACTGGACCTGGCAGTGATTCTGAGCTTGACAGGTACAAACACACAAATACGCTTGTAAACACAGATTTAACAGTTTTACACAGTGCTTTCTCTCTGTTTACCATTCTCTTGTCTTCCCCCACCCTGTTATTGATCCCCCCTTACTCCCATTCTATCCCTTTCTCAGTGATGATGACCTCACTCCGTATGACATGTCTGATGATCAGGTGAAACAGAGGGGGACTTCACCCCGCTATGTCAGAGACTGCCTGGAGGGTGAGGTCACTGCCATCTATTTTTGAGTTCAATAATGATGGTTATTAATAATAATAAATAATCAAAGAGGTATCAGATAATAAAATATTGACCAATGGAATCAACCATTAAAAAATGAGTTTTAACTGTGTTAGAGGTCATGTTGAAGTCTTTTTTTATCATCCCATTACCTTCTACGATGCTCTTCTTCTGTAAAAACATGATAGTATTGGGTGCTCTGATGTTTTATGTGATACAAAGTGGGTAGACCTGAATGATTTGATTGGTTGTGTATTGATTGACAGCTCTGATGTCCTCTAATGATCCAGAGAGGGTAGAGCTGAGTCTACAGGTGGCTGAGGAGCTCTTGAGGAAGAACATTTGTGCTACACAGGAGGTTAGAGGTCACTGCAAGGTTCTATCCAGAAGTCATATTTGATCACTCTGTGTGTCCAGTGAGTTAAGTGTTCTATCTGCTGTGTGTCAGGTGAGTGTGAAGTTCTGTAAAGTACTGTTACACCTGGAGGACAGGTACAGCACTGCAGGCTTCTACAGACTCCGACAGAATGCTATGGTGGCCCTCATAGTCATACACACACAGCCGGTAAGATGACTGATTCTGTATAACTGTAGCTAAGAAACTACAACTAAACACTTTAACTTTGTAATATCCTATACATGTCAGCATCAGAATTTTTATGGTTTCCTGTTATTCAGGATTCACTTCTTTCCACAGAGATGAAAACCTGCTCAAAAAACACACATTCGCAAACAGGCAAAGCATAATGCACACACTCTCTCTCTCTCTCTCTCTCTCTCTCTCTCTCTCTCTCTCTCTCTCTCTCTCTCTCTCTCTCTCTCTCTCTCTCTCTCTCTCTCTCTCTCTCTCTCTCTCTCTCTCTCTCTCTCTCTCTCTCTCTCTCTCTCTCTCTCTCTCTCTCTCTCTCTCTCTCTCTCTCTCTCTCTCTCTCTCTCAGGTTGTTGAATATCTGACCACTGAGTTTTACTCACTGAACTACAGTCTGAGACAAAGGCTGGACATGTTGGAGGTGAGCTCACTGTCCCTCTCACGCTGACATGATCATCTCCTAGTTATTGCTCAGCATCTGTGTTTATCTTCCCCCACTGACTGTGTTGACCCCTCACCTCTCAAAACCCTGAGAGTCCCACACACAGTGAAAGGTGAACTAGTTCTGCAATGTGTCATTTTTATAGGCTGTAAAATAAGATACTCTCATAATGTCTTATTCTGAAATATTTTACTTGTATACATTGAATCCAAATACATCACAAAATGTATGTCTACATGCTGTAATTTTGTATGTCTGTGTTGGCTAATAAAATATTCTTAGATCATTGGTTGGTATTTACATTGGTCATATGTTGGTTGGTATTTTAGTTATTTGGTGTAGTATGCTATCGTTGATGCCATCATATCCGTATCATCACACTAACTGACACACTGTTTATTCCTCTCAGGTTCTTGCTCTCTCCGCCCAGGAACTGTCTGAGCCAGTCCCAGATAAGCGCATCGGGCCTCAGTCTGTTAGTCCAGCATCCACCCTGGATCTGTGTGCGGAGGTGGAGCACTGGCGTCAAGTTGTAGAGAAACGCATCCAGAGCAAAACCAGGCGCATCAGCAAGGTGATCTACACACACACACACACACACACACACACACACATACAGGTGTGTGTGTGTGTGTGTGTGTGTGTGTATATAAATAAATAAATATATATACACACACACACACACGCATACAGTGTGTGTGTGTGTGTGTGTGTGTGTGTGTGTGTGTGTGTATAAATAAATAAATAAATATATAAATATATAAATATATATATATATATATATATATATTGTGTGCTTGTGTGTTTGCGTGCGTGTGTGTGATCACATCCTCAGGGTGCATCTCGGCCTCCTCCGCCTACTCCAAACCGCTACGCTCCTGTGGCTGGCTACTTCTTCTTTCCCTTACTGAGGAACTATGACAGGTGTGTAAGTGTGTGTGTGTGTGTGTGTGTTTGTATGTACCTGAGAGTGTGTATTTAAGCACAAATATATAAAGAGGATCAAGTGTATTGAGACAGCTGATATAAATTCAACTTAACATGCACACACACACACACACACACACACACACACTTATGATGAAAATGATCAGGTGTGTGTACCAAACTCATCTTTTGCTTTTCACAGGACACAGACGACCTTTGACCTTTTGGGCAGTGACCACTTAGTACTGGGCAGACTAATGCACACCCTGGGACTGCTGATGCACCTTGCCATCAACGCTCCGGTATGTCCGCCCAGACCTGTGTTCCTCGGTGGTTCATCCTGGGGCTCCTTTATATCCTGTTGTGTGTCTCTATGTGTGTGTATCTGTAGGTGGCCACACAGATGGGGAAAGCTCTCCTGGACTTTGTGTGGGCAGTTCGTTTCCATACCGACCAGTAAGTGAGAGTATGCAAGAAGGAAGTAACACTCAGCACTGTAGTACAGTGAAACATGGGTGATGTACACAGATCTGCTCTCTGTCGCCCCCTGCAGGATGGTGAGGAGGGGGGTACTGTTTGCAGTTTGTGCAGTGTTTCTGAGCATGCCCTGTGAGAATTTGTTAATGGAACTCAGCGATGACCTTTTGGAGACCAGGGTTTGGCTGAGACCAGGGTTTGGCTGGCAGGTACTCTGTGTGTGTGTGTGTGTGTGTGTGTGTGTGTGTGTGTGTGTGTGTGTGTGTGTGTGTGTGTGTGTGTGTGTGTGTGTGTGTGTGTGTGTGTGTGTGTGTGTGTGTGTGTGTGTGTGTGTGTGTGTGTGTGTGAGTGAGTGAGTGAGGAAAACATTGATGGTGTTATGAAGTGTGATTAATTGAAGGAAAATAATCAAAGTATTTCAGGTGTGATGTACCTAAGAGACTTCTCACCTGAAAAGTATAATTTTTCTCTTGCTTATAATATTTCTTAAACATAAAATGCTCTTGCAACAGTTCTTGTTTTGCAAGTGCTGCTTGTAAGTGTTGTGTATACTGTATATGTTCTGCTTTGTCAATGTTTTTTGTGTATTATTGTAAGCATGAGTCCTTGAAAAGCACTATATAAATACAGTATTAGTATTACTCTTCTACATCATAACAGACAATGAGGTGCAAAATGTTTTGTCTTTTAAGTCTCAAGTTAACAATGTTTGTGTCAGTAGGCGAATACAAGACTGCATTGTCTTTGATATGGGAATGAACGTGCAGATGATTTGATGTCCTGATGTGTTTGCTGTGTGCAGATGTAGCAGAGAACGATCCTGACGCAGACTGCAGGAGTTTGGCAGTGCAGAGTTTAGTCCTGCTGGAGAGAAACCTTAAAACTCACCTTCAGAATCCCACACTAGAGGCATAAATGTGAACGCATGTGTCCGAGACAGAGAGAGATCACTCGTGCTGAGCGATACGTCTGTGTGTGTTATGGAGCGGAAATACTGATTGGCTTGGATGGGTTGCGGGGTTGCCACCGTCACTATAATCCCCCCTGTTGGAAAGCGAGGATGCTGATGGCCATTCTGACGCAGTAAGGCCATAACTCTCTAACAGGAGAAGCAGCACCATCTGAGCTCACTGCAGTTAGTGTACATTCATTATAAGGGTTGATTTTGGGACAGGACTGGTTCTAGCAGAAGATGGATCATATCACTAGAAGAGTAAGATTTTTTTTTTGTAGGTGACAAACTGACAGAGTTGTTATAAAACACACAGACTCATCCAAAATCTGGGAATCTATGTGAAGTTTGTTTGTGGCCATGCCTTGAGAGCGCTGACAGCTTTTAGCTTGTCCTTTAGGTTTTCCTTGTACTGTAGTTTGTCCTTTAGGTTTTCCTTGTACTGTAGTTTGTCCTTTAGGTTTTCCTTGTACTGTAGTTTGTCCTTTGGTTATTGATCCCTCACTGTATGAAATTAAAAAAACGTCAAATATGCCAACCTGCTTTAAAGTAAACTTACACAGTAAAACTTTAAATTAGTGTGTGGACGGTATATTTGGTGTAATTGTGAGGTTTTGTCTTCCAAGGAGAAGACAGGCTGAAGCATTTTTGCGCTACTGTAACTCCACCAAGCAGTGAGTTACAGTAGTCCAAACAAGACGAGACGCCCACGTGACTCACCCTTCTGGGTTCATTACTGATGAGCAGTTTAATCTTTCAGCTATTTCTGAGGTGAAAAAGCTGCTTTTGAACACAGTGGAGAAACACTCATCAAACCTGACGTCCACATCAAAGAACACAGCAAGGTTTTTTTCTTTCTTTCAAACCTTTGGTTTGAGGTAGGATGCAAGGTGACTATGTTTTCTAAGGTTGAATCAAATAAAATCAAATCAAATATATTTGTATAGCGCTTTTCACAACACGTGTTGTCACAAAGCAAAAAAAAAAAACTAAATAAAATACTGCTCGTAACCCAACCAAATTGGCTTAAAAGTCCTAACTGGAAATGGTCTTCATGTAGTGCAACCAATGGATTTAATTTTCTAATGAGCAGGCTTCATTGTCAGCTCATTCAAGCAGATCTGAATAACATGAGTAGGGAACATTGGAGGAATAGAAATGTACGTTATTTTCTGGCAAAGTAATTTAGTCATTTTCTGGACTTACTGGAACAGTATTCATTGGATATGCGTTGTGTATGTACATAGTTCGTCCATAAGAACAAGAGTAATCCCATACAAAAGAACACAAAAATTTAGGTTTTTAAGTATATTTTTGTATATACGCAACATGTGTAATGAATTTTGCTTAAAGCTTGTTTCTCCATATTGGATGGTACAGATGATCTTGGGCAGCTGTCACTGTGCACCAGTTCGAGCTGTGTTGGCTTACAGGGCACAAGAGTGGAGACAGTGTTGAGGCACATCTCACCTGCTGTCCGCCGAGCACAGTCAGGACATGACGAGGCCTACAGTGCATAAATGTACCTCCTCCAGTTAGGATGGCTTCATTTGATCAAGAGAAATTATTACGCTGCAGAAAATGAAGTACTGTGGTATTTTATATATATATATATATATATATATATATATATATATATATATATATATATAAATATATATATATATATATATATATATATATATATATATAACTATATGTATATATAACTATGTACATATATTGTCCTCATAGCGTAGGCTATAGACAGCAAGACAACGTGACTGAAATGTCAACAAACTATTTACGGGTGCTTACGTTTCTAGCATGGAAACACCGTACAGCTTCAAATTATTTCCAATGTTTTAAAACTTGTGGCATCAAAAAATAAAATAATTACATTATAACTCTTTGAACACTGAAAAAGATCAAAATGATTCAAATATATATATTTTTAGAAATAAGGAAATAACTTATGAGGACATGTTGTTAATTGTGTGTGGAGTTAAATGAATGTTTATGAAATATGTAGATCTCGAAGACATTGGCGTATTCCTGCTCCTCCAGCAGTCTGGGCCAAGCCGGGTTTATATGTATGGAGTGAGATAGACGGGCCTGGTTCCGGAGACGCCATGTCTGCCCGCCCCCTCACAGCGAACGCTCTCCAGCCTGCGTGCAGATATGGACGCTAAAGTCCTCTCGTGTTTAACCAGACTACGACACTCGTTTCTTCTAGTAAAGACCGACTGTTCCTCTGTAAGAAGGACGTTTATTCCCGACGTTAAAGGTACCCGACATGACAACAGCTGGCAAAAAGCTCAAATTCATGTTCATTCAAAACGACGTTGCTCGCTTCACGTTCCTTCACCTGCCTCGTTTTTCAGGAGCTTATCATTTCTGCAGTTATGGTGTAATATCAAGTACATGTTCAGTAATGAAATAGTATTCTGGCTAATTTCCTTTCAGGTCTGCTAATAATACATTTAAAGTACTTTCGAAAAATACTTTAGTTTTTCCAGTCGCCCTGGAATCTGCAGCTAGTCCGCATGAATCAGGTTAACATCGAGTTATTCACCTACAGCGATATTTCCTGGAGTTTTCAAAATCATTTTATGGCATTTTATTTGTTCATCATCAACTTAACCACTACTAAAAAGACAGAACATTTCATTCATGCGGTCATTTCCAGGTCCAAAGAACAAAATAAAGGAATTTCTGGAATGATTGATTTACAGAGGAATAACGTTAAACTCCACGTTTAGGTAGGGAGACTATAAGACCACTAGATGGCGTCAGAGTCTTGGACCTCACCAGGTAAGACGGAAAACAACAGTGGATCATTCACACCAGTAGGTAATGGTGCAAGGTGCAATGGTGCAATAATTTCAGAAGTGTATTTCTGTCAAATGCAGAGTTCTGGCTGGACCGTTTGCCACAATGATACTAGGAGATTTGGGCGCAGAGGTGACCAAGGTGGAACGGCCAGGTGAGTATAGACAAGCAATATGGTGCCAGGCCTGGTTGTAGATATGTGGTAGTTAAGGTGTCTATGATTGAAAATACATAAACATTTATTTGTTTTAAACCAAGATGCAAACATTGTGCTCTGTGTTCTTTAGCTGAGTATATTTTTAGTGCTTTGGACTGATTTGTTATTTCTTGAAACATTGAGACTTTACCGAAGTGCTGATTAGGGATGAAGGATGGAGATTTATTAGCAAATGTTCTTAAATACTAAATGCATCAGGTCAGCTGGATCACCTGCCAGTACACCAGTGGCCTATAGTGAGAAATTAGTTATGCTATGGCTTGAGATTATTTAATTATTATTTTTATGGACTCATGGTTGGTGTATAAAATACAAAAATGGTATGACTTATGTAAAGGCAGTGACTTAACTTTGACATGCCAGTATGTTAAAGTGGCTCTGGTACTTGTGAACTACTGAAGTCCTGCAAAATCAAACACTCATGTAGTGTTGTAGAGAATATACATAATGGCTTGATGCTTTAATTTTCAGGCATGTTTTATTGTGAGAAATGACTTTGTGGTTTCTATAGAGCTCTGTTAATATACAGTATTTTTACTGCAATGTCCATGTTAAATTAGCAATATGTAAAATGTTTTGTCAAATTAGAAAATACAAGATGGAGATTGGCATAAGAACATGTATGGTTCCATATGTCACTGAATCCATAATCATACTATCGTTGAAAGCAGGCTTTTACGTGGTGTGTGCAGTGACCCTGCTAAAAGCAGGCGCCTGTGTGTTTCTACAGGCTCGGGGGATGACACGAGAACATGGGGACCGCCCTTCGTGGGTGAAGAGAGCGCTTATTTTCTCAGTGTGAACAGGAACAAAAAGGTAATGGAACCACAATCAAAGTTATTGTACTGTGGAACAGTTACACACACACAGATTAAGATGCACAGTTGACAGTGAAGTTTTACTGCACTACATTTTCCTGATCCTTATAAATCAACCTTATAAACATCAACCATATATATATATCTCCTCCCCACAAAATGATAAAAGGCAGGCCAAATGTAGCTTCATCAGGATGATGGTGTTATGACATCTTAGGATGCTTCGCGGAAATCTGGATGACAGTACATTTTGCAGTTGTCTTTTGTGTGTATGCCTCCACACACTCTCTGTATTTTATAGAGGTCATGTGGCCCACTGGTTAACCTGATGTCAAATTTATGCCATTGCAAGTCTACAGAAAAATGACATCAATGCTAATTACCTGTTGATTTATGATACGTTTCTTTCAGAGCATTGCCGTTAATCTTAAAGATCCCAAGGGGGCTAAACTTGTAACAGAGGTAAATGTTTGACACTTGTAATGTTGACTCAGTCTCATATATTTCCCAGTATTTGTCCTGCTACGTTTTATGTTGTGTAGATGTTTATAGATGAGCAGATACAAGTTCTTTCACTTTATCTCTGCTGTATTTCCTGACTGCGTCAGCTTGCTAGAGTCTCTGATGTACTGGTGGAGAACTATCTACCTGGCAAGCTGGATCAGATGGGACTGGGCTATACGCAATTGAGTGAGGTGGCTCCACAGCTTATTTACTGTTCAATCTCAGGTATCTGATGTCTTGCCATATGACACAGTTGTTCAGCATGGTTCAATATGAAGGGATTTGTGTTAAATACAGTGGTATGATTTGAACACTTGAAAAAACGACTTTTGAACGGGTCACTTTTGGGACTATTTTTGATGTTTTTTTTAGTGTGAAGGGTTCCTGATTATATGGGTTAATGGCTTAATTTCTTTACAGACACCCCAAACACAAGTTCTGAGCAAGTCTCATCTCTTCTTGACTTCCATCTATTCATAAACCTGCATATGATGATGTCACCATGATGACCTGTTCCATGTGTTCTATATGTGGGTCGCATAAATAACGTTCTGTGTAGCAAATCATCGTTTTGGCCTGGTGTGCTGCCTGGGTAGATCAAGCCACAATGTTTCTAAAATCCCTTACATGGTTTATGGGTTTTTAAAAATCCCTTCAAGTCAAATTTCAACTGAGTGCTCACCACCAAATTTAGACTGGTAGTCAAGCGCTGATGCTCATTCTATGTGCGAAGTTTACCTAAACAGTAAACGTACTAGGGCCAGTGGACAGGAATGGGCTTCAGTCACCAACACCATCCACTGGCCTTTTACTATCCACTGGTCTGACACCATCTACTGGACAATCATTGGGTCTGTGTTTTTGCTAACCTCAGGTTTTTTACTTGTGCACAAAAACGTAAAACTGAGGCTAAGGATGAAGGGTTGGCTGACATGTGTACTTGTGACCAAAGTGTGCTATACTAGAAGGGATGTTTTGTCATTTACTTTAAAGGTTTTAATTAAGGAACTTCTAACATGCAGTAACATTCTCTTGGCCTCTAATGTATCAATGATGTTCCAATACCAGCTGTGCAGTTAGCCGTTCTTATGAGGTTTGGAATACATTTGGTCCTTGTTAAAAGGCTAATTTGACTTTACTGTTTGCTTTCTACCATCCATAAAAAGGGCAAAAGCTAACAGTCAAAGGTATTTTGCCACACTAATTTGGAGAAGTTGGCTGTCACCATAGTGATTGCCAGGAGACTTATTTCATGAGCCAAGCACCCATAAATCCACGATTGAGTCAGTCTCAATAAGGGAGAGCATGATTTCAGCTCACCATTGCATGCATCTCAAATCCCTCACTCCTAGACTAGTTACTGTGGAGGGCTTCTGAAAAGGCCTACACCCACCCCACCACCAGTAGTTTCTCTGAAAAGGCCTACACCCACCCCACCACCAGTAGTTTCTCTGAAAAGGCCTACACCCACCCCACCACCAGTAGTTTCTCTGAAAAGGCCTACACCCACCCCACCACCAGTAGTTCTGAGTTTCTCTCTTTTTGTGGAAAAACACTGTGAAATGTTATTATATTATTGAGATTTTGATTCATTGCCAATTTTCATGTTGTTTCTGAGCAGTCAGAGAAATTCAGTGAAGACAATGAGTGAATGAGTCATGGTGCTGTAGCTGTAGTGTACAGTAATGGGGGAAAACATTCAAGAAATGGATGTCGAACGTCTGAATGTGTAGATGCAAACAGGTTTTATTTCACATGTATGCAAGACATTTTTGTATCTAAAAGTCATCTTCAGTCACAGCATTCCATCCATGCTTACATTACACCCAAATCCTATCCGCATATCTTCCTGTTAAATTCAAGGTGGAATCATATTGAAAGTAGGCATCATTATGAAAAAGATTTTGCTGTCAAATACATGCAAAACATGCTTTGGTGAACCATAGGGAGTAACACGTAAAACCAATAGGACAATGTTAAAGGTGTTCATGTCTGTCCCTTTCCCCAGGCTTGTCTATGGTCAGAAGAGTTTACAGTAAGCCAGCATTGGGGTTGCTTTGCAGGGAGGGATGAAAGTTATGCAAATGGGGGTGTTTTCATGAAAAATAGTTTGCTCTTTTTGTCATGTGAAGGTCACAATTGCAGCCAGATTCCAAAGTCCTCTTTTCCTTATAAAATCCTGATGCGGAGCCCATGAGGTCTCATTAAATAGTGGATGTTGGATTTACAAGTGATTTACAACATTCATCTCGTGTCGTGTAATGCTTCTCTTCTCGAGTAATGTTTCAATATCTGTGTGTAAGACTGAGTTCTGTTGTGAGCTAAGCTTGATGCCTTTTCCTACTATGAATTATGACTGAAACTAATAACTAGGATTTGTTTTGTTGTGTAGAAAACATGAAAACATAATAATACATACAGTTTGTCACTGTATGTGTATATTAACTATTAACTCATTTAAAGGGATGGCTAGCATAATTGTGGTCATTTCTTATCATGAGTCTAGCATCCACAGGTATTTCTAAAAGTCGTTTCAGTTATCTGCATCAGAGCTTGATGGTTACTGACTGATTTACAGTAGTCTTCCAAACATTGTTTACAGTGCTTGCAAACCAAAGAGACTTTATACAGGTGACATCAAAGCTTACTCTCCTCCCAGTTTATAGGCTCAGAGCTAGTGTAGGAGGAGCCAGAACCAGTGTAGGAGGGGCTATGGTGCCATCGGCAAATTTCTGTTTCAGGCTTGGAAGAATGCGCTACTGGGCAAGAAATGGGCCGAACCCTATATTAAATGTAATGGCCCAACCAAAATTCATTGGTCAGAAAATTTAATAATTTAAAAATAGCTCTCCTGAGATGTGTGCCACCATCTGTCCATTATTGCTCCTTGCTGCAGTGAACTGTTGAGGGGGAAGAGGTAGAAACAGGGACAATTTCTTGGAGTCCTCATGTACGTGAATACAAAATCATGAAAAGGTTGACATGGTTTGATACAAACTTCAAGCTAACACATTTCTAGCTGTTCAAACATTTTCAGTTAATTGTTGTTGAGACCATTAAGTTGCCATATGCCTTTTGTGATTTTCACTCCAATTGAAACATTAAAGGCTTAATATTATGCAATAATATGAATTACTTTGTATTTGGCCGAACTCATGCAAAGGTGAGGACTTATTGTAAGCGTCGGTATTTATTCTTCATGTAATCCCAGGACAGAACTCTGCAGAATGTGACAGAGGCACTCTTATTTTATCAGACCTCTGTCACGAGCACAGAGACTTCAGAAACAAACATTGACTTTTGATCCGAAGAAAGAATATGGGACGTTCAGAGAGGGGACTTTCAACCACTGTGTTCGACTGCCTTTGTGTGAGCTTAATCGTGTTCTGGTCTTTCCACTTTTCTCATTACACTGACCAATTAGATGTTCAATATCAGTTTCAAAGATGAATGACAGATCAGTGAGCAATTTCTGTATTTGATGTGACACTGCTGTCTTTGAATCGAAAGCCTTTTGTCTGCTTGCCTTCTACTTTAACCTGACAGTGGCCGAGCCTTAGGTAGAGGAAGGTACATCTGTTAACCTCTCTCTTAAGAAAATAGCCTTCACAGTCCCCTGTCGTGCTGCTTGACATAGTAGCATTTTAATTAGTGTTTTAATTACAGACCACAATCAGGAGTGGAGGAAGCTGTTCATTCATGGCCACTTGAATTGTCGCCTGCTGTGACTGCTTTAGTGAGGCTGTTGGTTCACTCCCCAGTTTTGCATGATTTGTATTAAACAGGCCTCGCATTGCCGTGTCTTCAGATGATTTAATATCACCCCTTGCTTGATTGCATCGTCCCCGGGGGTGCGAGGGAGTGATCTGGTGGCAATTTGGAACGACCCATTTTCACTTGGGCCAAGTTTTGTCAGAAGGGCAACTGAATAGCATGTGGGGTCTGATTGCTTATGTAACCACCAACGTCCCTATGGGGATTTTAAGCCAATGGCTTGGCAGACAGCACGCCGAGCTGGTTCATGGGTAAAAGGGATTAATCAAACGTTGACATGAGTGTTCAACCTGCGATCTGCACTCACCGAGCTCTGGTGGTGGTCAGCAGGAGGCTGGTCAGAGTGTAGCCCCAAGGCTTTGAATTGGATGAACTGTTTTTCTTTCTTGCCTCTTTGAGAACCACTTGTTTCTGCTGCGTACGGGAGGGCAGGGTAGGGGGCGGCTGAGGTGGGGGTCAAAGGATTAAGTGTGTCTTTATTTATTGTTTGCTTTCTCTCATATCAGACCATTTTAAACCATATGAAAATGCCCATTAATGGTTCGTGTGGCTCAGGAGAGGCCAGATGGGCACTCTGGATGCCTTCCTTTTAAAAGAACATGCTTCTCCTTGTGATGCTCTAAATATAGAGAAAATCTATAATTAGTACTCAGAAGTGAGTCATACATGCAAGATTATTTATTTCTGGGTTTTTAAGGTTCTTATGTCACCTCATGCTGTCACTGTATTCAGTTCGTTGCTAAAGGTAGGGCAGATTGCATAAATTATTTCATATACAAATTACAATCAGGAACCCATATAATTTTCACACAGGAGCTGTGATTTTAATTACACCTTATTAAGTGTTGGCAAGGAACAACATAATCTTATAGCCAAAAAAATCATGTCACCCCATTGTTTTCACATAGAAAGAACTTTGTAATTATGCTCGGCAGATGCTTATGATTATAATAACCATAAATAACTACCTGGACATGCAAGGTATAATGGTAACTTAAGGCTGTTCTTCATGATGATCAGAACAACTGCAGTTAGATAGTTCTGTCAAATAACGTTTATTATTGTAGGTGTATGAACACCAGGCACTATAACATGAGGACATGAGGTGCAGAGCATGAGTCATGAGGGCATCAGGTGCAGAGCTAAGTTGCGTCTGGCACAGGTCTAGGCAGTCTGGGCCGCGTCTGGCACAGGTCCCGCCCGGCATTCTTCCCTCATCTCTGGAAGTTTGAGGTCTCCTTGCCCATGTGCACTAAAGCTCCTGCTTCACAGAAAAGACGGCAACCCCTCTCTTTTCGTTTTATTAGTTAGGCTTAATTTCTTTACAGCGAATTAAAGAGTATTAAGTGGCGTCTGAGATTTAATCGCAGGTTATTGTTAACACGTGTCCTCATTAGGTGGAGTCCCAGCTCTTAGAGACGCTTGTGTGTGAAATTAGATTCCTTTCACGTTGTGTCAGAGTTGCCACTGAAAAATCAGGACCACATTGGCTGAATGCTGGAAAGACATGCAAGCACTGCGTCAAACCGTAGAACCGTAGCACAGCTAAACAAGTCTTATGGGTTTTGACACAATTCTGTTTTGTTTGTCTTTTAATTTTTTTTTTTTTTTTAGAAGTCCAGTTTGATCAGAATCAGAAGATATAACGTTTTTGCAGTTTCTGCAAGACCCAAATGTTTTGGGTATTTTTATAGTACGTGTTCCTTTTTGCTAAAGTTTTTGGTTTGCAGTGTCTGTTTTATGTTAATTTTCTTGTGTAAATTATGAGCCAATCAGTTGAAGTACTGCATTAATTCATTACCTCTTAGTTATTCTAGTAGTAAAATGTCCTACATTTCAGAGACAGTAATACAAGAGCTCCAGGTGATGCATGGAGCTGACATCATTGTAGAACAGAACCTTGTACAGAAAGCACACAAGCTAATCTGTTGGGCTTATTTCTGAAACCCATTACAGTATTAGAGATCCTGTGACTTATTTATTTTTATTAGAGATATTCTAGTCTAGTCTGGTTAATTGGTATGAAAACTAAAAAGCTTTTATTTAAGATAACGTGAACTTCACCTTTTGTAGACTTCCACTCAGTCTAGATTTAACCTAGAATAGCTTTGCAGACTTCCACCCAGTCTAGGTTTAACCTACTGTAGCTATGCAGACCTCCACTCGGTATAGATTTAACCTAGTGTCTCTATGTAGACTTCCACTCAGCCTAAATTTAACCTAGTCAAGTCAAGAGGCTTTTATTGTCATTACATCTGAGTACAGGTACACAGTGTAACGAAATTACGATTCTCCGGAACCGTGGTGCACCGTGAATCAACAATATAATAGACTACATAAAGGGCAACAGGGTAACAATGTGCAAAATGTGCGGCGTGGAACAATATCACTACAATAATTACCATAACGCTACAATAAATACAGCAGACCAGAGACAATTGACAGACATGACAGTGTAGTGCTGGTACAGTACAATGTAGTGTGGGTGTGTCAGAGATAAGTTACATACTGTGACATACAGAACATGCATAAACACAGCAGTTCTGAGGTAGAGTTAACAGATCCTGTAGGAGAGCAATATTTCTGGTGGGGATGGATACATTTCAGTCTTTGTGTGTGTGTGTGTGTGTGGGGGGCGAAGGGTGGGGTTCAGTGCAGTGTTTTTGTGCATGTGTGGGGACTGGTGGGTGGGGGGTCAGATCAGTGTTGGTGTGTGGTGGGGTTGAGGGGGCTGTCAGTTCCGTCTCTGAGTGTTAAGGAGCCTGACTGCTTGATGAAAGAAGCTGTTGCATGGAAGTGGAGGCATCAGAGTGAAGAGTTCGTGTGATGGGTGGGATGGGTCGTCCACAATGCTGATGGCTTTGCGGATGCAGCATGTGGTGTAGACGTCACTGATGTTATGTTTTGTGTTCTTTCTGTGTCCGTCTGTCTTGGGAATGACTGGACTTGAAGGGTACATTACATTTAGTTTTGAAGGTTAATTCAATTTATTTGAATCTTAACAACTAGTTAGCCACTCTGCGCCTATGTTACTCAGCATGTTGTGTAAGTCACCTTTAACGGGTTAATTTATGTTGTTGAGTTAAACAATGTTGGAGGGGAACTCTGTGGCATTGAGAAAATATACCCTCATATAGGTAGCTGGAAATGACTGTAATGTTACCACTGTAACCTCCAGTATTACAGATTATGCTGAAAATACATCTACGGTTACATTGATCTATTTCCTAATAGATCTATTTTCCTAAATTCCTGTCCATAAATGGAATTGAAAGAATAAGAAAACAGCTCTATAATCTCAGACAAACATAGAATATTGCTTATATATATATATATATATATATATATATATATATATATATATATATATATATATATATATATATATATATAAGCAATATTCTAACAACTCTGAGTAAAATCTTTGCCAGACCTAGAGCATTTATGTCTGAAATCTCCCAGAACCTCCAAAAATGTCTTAGAACATAATTGCACTGCAGTGGTGAAAAAAATGTAGGAGGGTGAAATTATTTTCCATACCATTCTCTGGAGTAGGTATGGCAGAGTACATGTCCCAGTCAGGTCCAGTGTGTGTCCAGGAGTGCTGGATTAACATGCATGGTGGAAGTGTACAAGTTAAGTGTGTGTGTGTGTGTGTGTGTGTGTGTGTGTGTGTGTGTGTGTGTGTGTGTGTGTGTGTGTGTGTGTGTGTGTGTGTGTGTTGTTAGGGTATGGTCAGACAGGGCCCCAGTCACACAAGCCTGGATATGACTCTATCGCTTCTGCCGTGTCTGGGATGATGCACATTACAGGCTCTGAGGTGAGACTGATTGTATCATTTGAAAATAAATTTGTACATTATTAATGAAAGATTTACATTTTACCCTACTGTGTTATGTCTTTTCGTTTGCAAATGTACATGTCAGTCTGGTTTGTGAAGAATGCTCAGTTTGAGATGTTTAGACTACATTATCCCCCAGTGCCATTAAACACGAGTTGTGCATTTAAGGATGGGGATCCAGTCAGGCCCGGTGTTGCCATGACTGATCTGGCCACAGGGCTGTACGCTCAGGGAGCTGTGATGGCTGGCCTGCTGTGGAGACAGAAGACAGGGCGAGGCCTTCACATTGACTGTAACCTGCTCTCTTCTCAGGTTAGTCTCCTCACCTTCAAACTTCAAATCTCACAAAACCAGGTGCAATTTAATGACTAAAATTTACATTACTCCTTACTTCTGTTTAGATGCTGTCTGCATTTTTCAGCTTTAGACTAGGCCAAACCCAAACTTTAGCCTTCTGCATAACCTATTAGCCTATTGCTCTGTGGTTTTATGTAATGCTTGAATTATAAATGAGAGATGTATATTTTACCATTTGAATTATTTCTGTGTTATGGGATCTGGGGGCTCAAAAAAAAAAGAACACAATAAAATATTCAACTGCAAGAAAAAAGAGGGAGATCTTGTCCGAGTGTCTAAGCTTTTATGGTTGTTTTTGCTTGGTACATGAACTGAATGTGAGTTATGAAATAAAGCAGAGAGTGTTAACACAGTATATGCCAGAAAGTCTATGCTCTCCTTGACTAAACTGTTCAATTTTCAGCTAACGCATTACTATGGTCCAAACATAGCGATGATTCAAGTGCAAGGTGAAGGATTTCAACATAGTACCTGTGGGTCCAAACACCACACACAGCTTGTGTGCCAGCCCTGTAACACCACAGAAATCAGTGGAGTGTGAAGCTCTGTACCGTTTACATGTCAGCAGGCAAAAGTGTTCATCTCCTGACACTGTTGCTGTGTTCCTGGACGTGAGTTTACTTCACAGCTAGGTTTGATGAGGCTCTGTGGCCACGAGCACACCAGGAGCCCAGCACTGTTGCTCGTGGTGAGTGCTTTATGCCCTGCTTGTGCATCTCGCACACCATAAAAAGCGAGCACAGATAACAGATTGTGTCGGGATTTCCACTTTGGCGGGGACGTGTAGAACGGCATTCTGGGGGAAGCGTCCCGCAGCTTGACTCAATGTTATGTTCTGTGTTTTTGGCCGCGTCTCCACCTTTGTAGCGTTTGCACAAAGTGGATCTTCGATTTTTGTTCATGTTTTTCTGACTTTTCCTCTTTATACTTTCAAAGTGCGTGCACAGTGAGTATGCACGAGGTATGTTTTATTTAGAAAAGATTTAAAAAATGAAATGCTTATACAGTATTTACTTCTTACAGTTGCTTAGAGATTCCAGACCTTTCCTTGAGGGATGTAACAGGACATGGCTTTTAGCAGTTGCCATACCCCACATAACACTCCATAAGGCTTTATGTGGTTTATTTTCACATGGTTTAATTTACGATGGCATACCATAATATGTTGAAGTTAAACAACTGTCACTTGTGATGTCATGTTTAACACTTGAAAACAACGGAATACATTAAGGAAAATATTTGTGTGACTAGATCGGGGTGGGGGGATCAAAGTTTGACCGCAATGTTCTTCCTGAAAAAAATACTGTGACTGTTCTCATGAAACCAAATGGTAAGATAAAGGTCAAACAACTGCACCAAACCCCTGTATTGTTCTCATTGAAGATCCAGTTTGATCGGGCAGTTCTCGTGAGCTTTGCACAGCTATAGTTTCCTGAAGTGAAACAGACTCTTCATCACAGTAGGTTTATTCTTGCCATTTAAACATGCATTCTGCATCCAAGGAACAAAACAGCTTTCATACAGAATTGTATTTTTTTTTCATCTTGGGAACAATAGAAAATCCTGCTCCACCAGGCATCTACAGTTTGGTTTGACATACAGTACAGAAAAGCTGAGTCTAAACTCTGAGTTCCTCTGAGTTTGTAAACACCCATTTACAATTAATGAACTTATAGGGCCTTGCTTTTATCTGCAATCCTGAATACACTCCTGATTTTCTATTTTTCTGTTGTAGTAGAGGTAGTGCAGCATTTATTCATGGCCATTTTCTGTTCATTAAAACATTTTTTTGTATGCAAAATATTGAGGTTCCCATTTATTGGGCCATTGTTAATAACTGTATGTTTCTAAAATGTCAGTGAGTTTGTTCTGTCCATACATGTTTCAGTGTTGAAGCCACTGTTTAGATCGAGGAAGGAGTCGTTCAGAAAGCTTCAGCTAGGATGCATCCTCTTGAGTTCGCCTAAGTTCGCCTAAACTCCCCAGCTCTGTGTCTGTGAAGACTGAAAAGGAAGATGATGATCCACTATCCTAAACGCCCTGGGAATCTGTATCTGACACATCATTCTTATAGAGGGGAAAAAAAAAAGTCTTTTAAACGTGCTGAACACCGCAAGTTCTGTGTTTTCCATGGTCTTGACAAATTGCAAATATTCCCTTGAACCCTTAGACATAACTAATCAGTCCGAGTCTTCATCCCTTGGATGACACCGGTTCAACTAAAGGATGTGGGTTCAGGAAACTGCTCTCATAATCTCATTGTTTGGAGTGCTTCTGTTGTGGTTTATGTGGATTCTTTCTTGCCTGCCCCCCAACTCCTCCACCCTCACCCCTCATGCGTTTTTAATTGCTGCCCCCGCCCTCCCACCTTGCCTGGATTGTTGTGTTAAATTCTTGGGGATTTGAGAGTTTGTGCTCGGAGGGAAACCTAGCGTAGCCCTTCATATATCCAGTCTCTTGGTGCTAGAATGGCTCAAGGGAAAGTACGGGCTGCGTTTTGTTCTGTGGTACCTGTGGTGTGCAGGGCCGTGGGGTCATGGCTGCCACGGTAAGAGGCCTAACCAGGCAGAGAAGTTCTCCCACATTTCCAGCCCTTGCCTTGGCCTCCTCTTCCACATTCCACCCTGGTCCTCTTGTGGCCGAAGTTATCTAACTCGCTTCCATTTTATAGTGGCCCAGCGCAGTCATCAGCATGAAGACACGCTGGAGGATGATCACAGCACACATTTTCCCTTCTGCCAGATGTGAAATTAGGCCAGGAATGGAACTATTTATTGCGAGCATTTCCTTCCTCTGTCACCAATGTTCTTTCGCAGTTGTGTTTGCTAAATACAAAGCCTCTTTGGCAGTGGCATCCGCAAAAAATGGACTTCCATATTGGATTGATTTGAATCCCTGAAGCTAGCTATTCAGAAAATGTGTTCATGAAAATTATATAATTGGAACCTTAAACTGTACGATACGGTATTAGTTAATATGACTGAGAACTGCTTTGGGTTTTGGCATTAAGCACTGATTTTATGGTGATGACTTAGCTGCTACTGATACTAAGGGAAAACAGACAGTAAGGACACATAATAAAGCGTTTCGTTCTTGGATTTGAATTTGTTTGTTTCCATTTCTGGTGGTTTTTCCCCATTCTGGTAAGCAAAGTCACTTGGAAAGTTTCGTTAACACTTCGATGTTTTGCCAGGCACTGGCCCTAAGCTCTGAGCAGAAGACTGAGATTTATGATGTGCTGCTTTGATTCATGCAACTGCATTTTAATTGAGAAAGGCATGGTCTGAAAAAGCACGTGTGTAGAAAATTTGTCAAACTGAGTTATCAAATGGTTCCGTGTGATTTTTGAATAGCTACCTCATAAAATTTAATTCGCTGTTAAATAAAAGAGGAAGGTACTAACAGCTGCCAAACTAGTGAGTGTAATGGGAGTGGATGAGTCCTTGGCTTTATGACGGTCCTGTTGTGGGCTCTCTGGTGATGTGCAGGTCAGTTATGTTGCTGCAGGCCAAATGAATAGGGTGTGAGCTGTTCCTGGCTTTGCTGGGTAAGGGACACTCTGCTCTAATGCAGAACTGTGCCCATTGGGGAAAACATTGTGAGGAAAATTGAAAGTAGTTATTGTCAATCAAAGATAGTAGATTTAATCTGTAATGTACATGGACATCACTTCACAGCATGATAGTAGCAATGTAATTCGGAACATAATCTTCAAACCAGGGTGATATTATTACAGCCATTTTTTTTACATTACATTTTTCTTTATATTACAACACATGGACTGTTTAAAGTCAAAATAAAAGCCCCTGTCTTAACCTCTGACACGTAGTTATTGGCATGTTGTATTATAGGAAGATAATCTAAGCAGATTTTGCTTTACACTTCATAAAGATGAGATGATTCTAATAATAATAATAATAATTCTTTATTTTTGTATAGCGCTTTTCAGGAACCCAAAGACGCTTACATTTAAGAGTAGCAGAACAGACAGATGGAAACAAAAAAGCACAGGCAACAGACAATGAGAATAAAGCTGAAAATGGGAAGAGGTCATGAAGTATGGTAACATATTGGGAGCTGATGATTCTATACTAGCTATTTCAATTCCACAGTATTTAGGCGACTTGCAGTCCAGGAAACTGCTTCTTTATGTTTGACAAATGGCACAGAAAAATGGCGCTGATGTAAAGAAGTGACCAGTAGTCTTTATGCCCAGAGACAGGATGATGAAGAAAAAGCTCTAACAGTAGGTGGCTGATGGTGCAGAGTGGGTGTGACGTGATGACAGAGTTTCTCACGAGGTTCACAGCCAGAGAGGCTTTAGCTATTGAAGTCTGGCTCACTTTGAGGGAATGCTGCATATGGGCTAGTTTCTGCAGACGCCAGTGTCTCACGCACGGTGTCAAATCATCCCAGGTCTGCTTTAGTCTCGGCTTTTCCCATCAGAGATTGTGTTCACTGCTTTAAAGAGCATCGGTTCACATTGCAAAATATTATTTCATCTGCCTCCCATTTCTCTTTCCTTAACCCAGGGCAATTTTCAAAAAGTATATTCTGCAGCCAGACATTTCTAAGTTGGTAAATGAAGTGTCTTTGTTGGCTGAAGTGCATAGCGTGAGCAGTGGATCTAATTTCCTGAGTGCTAAAGATGTTCTGGGTTAATTTGATCCCCCCCCAAACAGCCAAATATGGTTTAAGATTCAGAGTCCAAGTGTATTGTACACCAACCACAAGGAACTGCTGTGTAATCTGTGTGAGAGGTCACCGAATTCATTTATAATGCAGTAGAGTATTTGTACAAAAAATGAATCGTCTCTTGTGCTGTCTCACTCTATTCACCTTTCTCACCCTGTTCACCTTTCTCTCTCTGCCTGTCCCTCAGGTGGCGTGTCTCACTCACATTGCTGCAAACTACCTCAACGCAGGGCAAGAAGCACGAAGATGGGGAACTGCACATGAGAGCATAGTCCCTTATCAGGTACAAGGATAACATGTTAATGGGCT
The DNA here is from genome assembly GCF_052324685.1 of Brachyhypopomus gauderio. NCBI lineage: Eukaryota > Metazoa > Chordata > Actinopteri > Gymnotiformes > Hypopomidae > Brachyhypopomus > Brachyhypopomus gauderio. The sequence goes on along the minus strand of NC_135223.1, from coordinate 14,724,847 downwards.
CATTCTTAAGGTAATGCTGTCAGCACATCCTAGCCTCTTTCTTTAATCCTGCACCAACTGCTGAAGTGCTAATTTGACTGAAAATAAAGAAGAGTTAATGTGACCCAATTAGCCATTGCCTGTTGATATAACGCAGGTTGGCCATCTTAAACATTTTAAGGGAAGCATTCCTTCAATTCACCACTTTTCAACTGAACGTTTTTATCTGGTCATAGTAGCCAATGGACAGTAAACCAGTAGCATCATTGCAGAACCAGTGCATATTATTATTCTCCTTCTGTGTGGAATGGTAACCCATTGGTGACCTCTGACCCAGCATGGCTCTTCAAGTAGATACTAGTAAAGGGACATATAACGTGTTTGTGTTATGACCTGTCTAGGCCTGTGGCTATAACATTGGATGCTTTCCAGAAAGTGGGATTCATTATAAAGTTGTTTTTTGAAATATTATGCTGCTTATATCGGGAGTGGCCTTCATGCCAAAAAAATGTAATGCCATAGTCTTACAAAGAAAAGAAACCTACCTAAAAAACAGAATAAAAACAGAATGCCAAACCCCATGACCCAAACAAATGAACAGGCAGCCACTCCCTACCTTTGGCAGGGTGATGGTGATGGACACTACACATCCATTCAACATGTAGCTTACAAACGAGCACTCGCAAGGAAGACCAATACGCAGACAAACCATGCACCAACCGTGCACAAAACCATGACAAAACAAAAATCGGAAAACAAACTAAACAAAGCCAATACAAAGCAACTCATAAGAAATTAAATACCACAGCACACAAACACAAATCCTTTCCCCCACTTTTCCAGTCCTTCGTCTTCCTCCATCTTCTCCCTGTGGGCTTTATTTATGCAACGCGCGTGACAGGAAAAAGTCGGCAAGGAGCTGTGGAAGGGCAGGCAAACCAGGAAGAGAGAAATCCTGGCATGGACCCGTAAACCAGCAGGATTGGAATCTGTACCTGGAAAACCATACTAGAGCATTAACGGCACAACACATATGGACGTAACAGTTGGACTCTTCCAGAGGTGAGGGGCGTGGCCTCCTGACTCTTATTCCTGTAGTTAATGGGTGCTTCTTTTTTTGATGGGTGGAATAGGATTTATCAACACCTCAGCGTCTGAAGGGAAGCCTGGTTCTAATGTGAAGCTAAAGTAACTGCCTTTGCTCTGGTGTACTGCTTTCTGTCTTGAACACCACTCAGACAAGAAGAAGGCGGTGGAGGAGGAGGTGTGGTAGAGAGGAGTTTGGGGGGGGGGGCATGTGGAGAAACACATTTACAGCAAACCAGAGTTTGACTTGTTTTAATTTCCTCGTTGGTTATGAGGCAGTAAAAAAAGATGTTTCCCAGTGCCATAGTTGTATGAAGCACTGAGTGTTGGTTTATCTGGTTTGGGCTTCAGTAGCCTAACTTTGTTAATTATGTGGCACTTTGTGAGTTAACTCCTCAGACTGATTAGCACTGGTGGTGGTGTTTTTCTGTGGAAATGCATGCACCGTTAGTTGTCTAAGCTCTGCACACTTAACAGAGAGTTCTTATCGGCATCGAATGAACGCAGTGCAGCACTGCAATATGAAGCATGTTTTCCATTTGATGAGAGGCTCCTGGCTTTTGTCTGGCTTTATAGAGCTCATTGGTGGTTCTTCACAAAATGTCTGAAACTGGGTTCCAGGAAGGAGCCCCAAATGTCCGCTGTGGCTTTCTTTCTTGCACTGTGGATGTATCTTCAACGGTGCACTTAATTGGAGTTTGTGAGCTGGTCATTATTTCACCCAATTGCAAACAGAATTTTGAGCAGTGAGGAAATCTTAGGCTAATGAATATGTAAATATGCCACGAGAGTCCCCTGTAACATCAGGTTCATAAATTTGTTTTCTCCCAGCTTGAGTCCTATTTTCCCCACACATGTAAGGCTGTGAAGCCCTGCTGTAGGCTGCTCTCAGACAAAAAAAACTCTGTACATCTTAAACTGGTGATGTTTGTTTGAACTGATTTTGCTAAAATGTATTTATTGGATCAGCACTTAGTTATAATCCTACAAGACAAATTGCGTAGCGCTGTCTACTTTCACCTTGACACAAAGGCCTGGCCTTTTCGTGTTCTGAATAATTTCCCCAGTTGTGATGAATCCTGCTATGAACCTTCAGACACGCTAAGCTGAAAGGAGCAGAGTGTTTCTGCAGTGAAGCGGATGTCACGAGCATCCAAAAGTTCAAGTTTTCTTATGAACTCTGAACAATATAAAAAGCCTCAGACTTGGCCTTTCTTACTGTGCTTATAGTGCTCACACCTGACATCACAGATGATCGTGCACAGATGCTCGTGCACAGATGATCGTGCACAGATGATTTGGCCGTTCACCAGCGTGCTCTTTAACGTGCTTCGTGAGCCATCCTGCCTGTCTCCCTGTTGGCTCCCCTGGCTGTCCTGCGTCACCTGGCCCCGTAACGTAAGACTCGGCGTGTGTGCACAGCCGGAGCAGTTCTGACAGGGTTGCGGTGAGATGCGCGAGTGCTGCTCGACCCGAGGAGGCCAGGGAGGACCAAGCGTGCCACGTCTCCCAGAGAGATGCAGCAGGCGCTATTCCAGCAGTAGTTCAGTTGGAAAAAGTTGGAAATTTGTTATTGGTGTGTACTAGTCTAGGTTTCTACCTTTACCAGTTGCAAAGTGCAATCATTATGCAGGGTCCTCTCAGTGTTACGTTACTGAAACACACAAAGGAGGTCTAATATTCTATTTAGTAAATATTGAGATTAGTTAAGTGTGAGATGTGTGTATTTGAGCTAAATTGAATACAGGGATACATTTTACCTTGAACATATTTCTTGTGCAAAAGTATATTTATGGATTTTCTTTTTCTGACATTATACCCAGTACTGTGCTAATGTGATTTTTTAAAAGTGATTAATCAAAGTAATTTATTCACAACCCTTTCAACAGCTGTTTGCATATAGTGTTAATATTATAACAGACACTAGAGGTCAGGTCAAGCATTGTATTGGTATTTGACACAGAATTGTTCTTGCAATACGATCCACTGGCTCATTTCTGTTTAAGATCCCATTTTGCCCCAAGTCTCCATGAAGAACCTTATTAAATAACTTGTTAAAACTATTTTCTTTTTAGACCTGTTGGATTTTGCCTTACAGGGAAGTTGTTTTATGATTTATTGGCTCCCAAACATGCTTGCCACCAGGCAGGATTTGAAACCACTCTGATCTTTTGAGGTCTTGCCATGTGTTTACATTTTGTCCGTAAAACCTTGCTGTCCTTTCTTAGGCGACGATTATGTGTGTTGTGATCAGAGAAACTCGTAGCCATCACTCACGAGGGTAGCAGCTGTGCTGACAGCTTGTTTATGTCTTCACCCACTGTCCTGTCCTTATAGCCCCTGTCTGTGAAAACACGCTGGCGGTTTGGACGATGGCTGCTCCGAGTTTTGTGCTTCGCAGCTAAAGCCTGGCATGTCCCTTCGGATCAGAAGAATGCCGGTTAACCAGGAGTCGACTTGCGGGGTCAGCATGCAGCTTCGGGTCCCGTGGCCTCGGATACTGTGGGGCAGCCAGGAGACTTGTGGGGACCTTTTCCTGGAGCATCATGGTGGCCTCCTAGAGAGTTCATGCCATTCTAGAACTTTCAGTGACTCACACCAGGGACCTACAGTATTACTTGCCCTTGTCTGGCTTTGGGTCTGTGCTCAACAGAAAGCACATGCAAAGACAAAAGGGCTTGTGTGAAATCAGTGAACAATGAAAAATGACAAATGCATGTGTTTGACCAGTATTGTTGGATTAACCAGATGGCCGTTGACGTTCTTGACATCAGAGAGTAATTTTCCTTCTGCATACAGTCACTTTACTGCAACAAAAATTATACCTCAAGCGCAAATATCTCAAAACTTGACAAATGTCATATTTCTTCTGTTCCTTACATGCCACTAAGCACATAAAATTACACTTAGTGTTTTAACTTATTTCCATGAACAGTCTTGGCCAGTTGGCGTGCTTTCTTTCTTTAGACATTTATTTCCTAAATGCTTTTTGTAGGAATGCTGAAGTAAGATTACATTCCTCCTCTTGTCATGATCCTGGGCACAAAAATCTGATTCGGGCTAGTCGTGCTCTAAAATGCTATGAATGTTGGCTGGGGGGTAACTTGGGACTGTTTGTGCTGTGTTCTGTCACTTGACTGGTGGTGCTCCTCTGGTGGACAAGCGGAAAAGATTCCGTTATACCTTTGCCAGAAAATTTGCTCTGGTGGTTTCTTCTCGGACTCCTCTGAGCCTTTTGAAGATAAAAAAGCGAAGCACGCTGTTTGGCCATCTCCGTTCCCTTCTGCTTGCTCCGGACTGCCTAAATGACAAAAAAATAAAACATCCCAGCCCAATTGCACATGTAGGCACCAAGATCAGAGCAACATTGTTGTTAGTGTGAGATACTGGGACCTAATGCACCATGGCAGGGTCCATCTTGGAGGGGGTGTGGAGGAGTCCTTCATTATGGGCATGTGTTCACATCGGAAGGCTTTACAGCATGGACTAGCATCAGAAATAGTATTAATGACATAGGTGTCTAAAAATGTAAATGGCCTACTTTTTTGTAAAAATAGTTTAGCTTTTTTTCTGGTATGCAAAAAGTGATGAAGCTTCAGATTTTGATACTGGAACATTTAGACGGAATGCCCTGATGTTCTTGTTTTTCTGCCCTTTTCATTTTTCAATAGAACCGTGAAATATATGCATTTAGGTTGATCTGAAGTCCCCGGACAGCGAGAAGCGTTCTCAGCAGCCGGTCTGACTGTGCGAGCACGCCCATCAGAGACCTCCAGGAGCCATGCTGTGCTGTTGCTTCCGGCCACGCCGCTTTACATGAGCCTAGAAGCGTCATGTGATGAAAGCAGTCGAAGTGCTTTCTTTGCTTTTTACGGGTCAATCAGGACCCACAACATGCTGGGCTCTTAAAGAGCGTGTGAGGAGCTCAAAGGCTGATTGTGCTGCAGTCCGCAGCGTCGCTCTCTCCCTGCAGTGGTGCCCAAGCACGTGCTGGACTTCATTTCATTTGATGGGCTACATTTTGTCAAAACACCCGTCTCATTATCTGTAACCGGCATTGTCTTCCTTGCTTGAATTTTTGTACTACCTTTGTGGGCACCAGCATAAACACACACGTGCAGACACGGATGAGGACTTTTTATAAGTGAGGTTAGAAGCATGAAAGCAGGCTTTGTTTTAAGATTGTGTGTGTGTGTGATATTTTTAAAGAGGCTTTATTGGCAGGCTTTCCGGTGATGCAGATGAACTGTAATATCAGTTTTAGGTAAATTATGTATTGGTCAAGCCCTAGTTCTGGGCATAGAATTCCAAAAATAAAGCAATATCTGACCCCAAACAGGAAAAATACACAGGAAGATCTGATGCAGATGTCTGCGTGCTGGAAAGGTTGGCCTCTGACTGGCTAGCTACACAGAGGCAACTTCCCATGGCTGCTGTTTGGTTTTGGTTCACCTCTTTGGTTTGCCTTCCATAGACCTCGCTGTTGTGTTGTTTAGTGTTTTGTTGTCACTGAAACTGCTCTGCTCAGCCAGGTAGTGGATTGCATTTCCTGGGCACGTTTCTTGTTGTTCACGGTGAGCAGTGGTGTTTTCTTCTGAGTCACTGAAAGGGGAGTCATGGAAGAGTAGCAGTGCTCTCCAGAACAGGCAGCCAAACACAGATACTCCTGCCAACTGAAATCTGGACCACCTCTTCCTCCTTATTGAATTGTTTAATTAAGGGATTTTTTTTTTGAGTAGCAATTAGTTGGAAACAAATTCTGTTCCAGTAAATATCCATTTGCATTTGGAAACCAACACAAATTTTCTCATCACTTCAGTAGTTTAAGCAGCGTGAGTGTGGAAGATACCGTTGACTAGGCTACCTTAAAAATTTGAGAAGCACTGCTTATTGAAATTTTAAATCAGTTCATTGTCACAGACCACACAAATCATTGCCCAAATATCAAAGCAAGGGTGATCATGCCAATATGCAGTCTTTTCTTGGCCCGATGAGGACACCTGGGAAGGAGCCCAGACACGGGGGGCCCTGTGCTGCTTTGGATGGTACCAAATAGTGATCCAGATCTACCCAAATTGGATTAAAACACAAGTGGATCACACTGATGTAAGATCAGTGAGATAAACCACTGACACTTGCTTAATCTGTCAAAGATCTCATGGACTACTGATTGCGTTGGACATAAACAAGATGCTGGAGACACCGGAGCATAGCATGTAAGAAGTTCCTTATGTGCAAGGTTTAAAGTGTGCGTGAAGGTGCTGGAGCACACCTCTGGCTCTTCTGGTTTATCCGCATGGCATGTAGAGCTGTGATCTGGTACTAAGATTTGATGGAAATGTATTTTTTTTTCCTAGTAATCTTCAATCAATTTAATTAAATCATTATTAAATCAATCTGATCAGTCATGCTGACGTCCAACATCCGACCCCTAGACAGCTGCACCTCAGCTCTGGTTTATTCCTTTTCCACTAACCCATAACCAAGTCCTGTTTGCATTCATCTCTCTGTTCCTTTCCTCTCATTCTGGTTTTCACAGTCATGCAAGTGTGTTTTCAATTCTTCATGCTCCTTCATGGTGTTTCAATGTGATGCATGATTTATGTCCTAATGCCTAAAACATTGTATTTCCTAGGCAATTGGTGGTGTTTTCCCATGCTATAGCATTACGTTCTCAAAGTTATTTCAGAGCAATTGGTCTTGTGGGTATCTAGCTAAAATTTGCATAACCAAATAAATGGTCACCTTGGCTATATAAATCAAGCATTCCTTTATTTATTCCTTTATATAGCATTCCTCATTTAATGTGGATTAATTTTTAATAACTTTGATAGGCACTTGTGTAATTTTTTGTTGCTTTGCCAGCTGGTCATTGCTAATAAGTAAACTTCAGCTTAGCTAGCAAATGGTGTGTGTATATTCAGTTTCTAAATAAGATCACCAGTTTGTTTCGTTTTGTAAATCTGATCAACAGAATTCAGCTATATATGGATGGACTAAGGAAGGTTATTACTGAACTGTGTTCAAAAGTTATATAAGTGTTTATTTCACTGTGAACAAAAAAATTTGTTCAATCCAAAACTGAAAAACATAGGATACTTTAAAGGTTTTGCCATTCACATGTAGTTAAATGAAGCAGATTACATATAAACTAGTGATAATCATGTGCCCATATCAATGCTGAAAAGTAATGCTAATAAAAATTAGCAATTTTGTTCACGCATTTTTCATATATTTTTTTAACCACATGGAATATAAGCACTGGAAAGTTATGAAGCCAAAGAATCAGTTACAATAAGAATATTAAGAATGTGCCCAGTGTTCTCATGTATATCATACTGTAATGTTTGTGTGCATGTGTTTTTTTACAGGGCTTCAGAACAAAAGATGGATACCTTGTTGTTGCAGCTGGTAATGACCTACAATTCATCAAAGTGTGCAAAGTAAGCATAATTTTTCTAAGCATGTAGTTTTTCTAAGTGTAAACTAAAACCGATATTACTATACATTTATACCAACCAACACTTTAATCTATCTTTCCATTCTTGGTTCTGTGTGTCCCATGTCTTCATCAAGGTCCTGAGTCTGAATGAACTGGCAGAAGATCCCAAATACAAGACCAACACCTTACGAGTGCAGCACCGGAGAGACCTGCTGGATCTTCTCGCTGCGAGGTGAGGCGGCCCTCCTATCCGTCCGGCCGACCTGCTGACTGGGGCGGCCCACAGACATTCCTCCAGCCACGGCCAGCCAGGAACGCAGCTAGCAGCCAGATGTTCCACCTCTTACTCCTCATGGAACAGTTAGGGCCCTCATTATAAGCCATATCTGGGTTTCCTCTCGAAGGTCAGCTTGTCAGAGTTGGGGAAGAAGGTTGACATTCCAGACACGGGTGTGTCATCAGTTGTAGGCGTGTGCCTGTCATGTAGAATAATCTGAAGCCAGCAGGAGCAGAATGTACACACATAAACGCCGGACATGCATATTTTACTGTATTCACACACACACACCCACACACACACACATATATCTATCTATCTATATATATATATATATATATATATATATATATATATATATATATATATATATATATATATATATATATATATATAATCATATGTATTACAGTGTGCAGATTTGTACAAGGATACTTTTTTTAATGATGGGTTTCAAAGATAGTTTAAAAGGCACTTTAGAAAACAGGTATGTAAATTGTGTGTGGGAATGCCACAATGCACAAGCTTAAGAGAGTGGTACAACATTACACAAATATTTCATAATATGGAGAGGGTTTGATAGTCACCCATAAATTTAAGTGCATAGAGCATTTAGTAAAACTTCAGGAAACTAATTCATTCCAAAGTTTTATGTCATGAATACATAACATTTTGTTCTAACATAAATCTGTATCTTTGGCATTACATTGAAAATTTTGACTGTGTTGATGAATGGCATTCCCAACAGGCAGGATGGGGATTGTGAAGATGAGCAGTAGCTGGTCCCCAGAGAACACCTTGAGTAGCAGAGTCAAACATTGCCAAATGCAACAAAATAATGTCTGTCAGTAAGATACGACCTGAATCAGGCTCAAGTCAATTATGTAATACCAAAATCTGAAAGGCTGAAAATCAAAAATGTCATGGTTTTCTGTATCAAAAGCTGTTAAGAGTTTGATCGCATGAGGAGAACATTCAGGGCTTCAGAGCCACCAGTGAGGAGCCCATTTTTAAAAAGAATATAGATGAGAGGAGGAGTTCTGTAAGCAATGGCAGCGGAAACGGGAACGCCTCGCAGAAACGGGAACGCCGCATATTAATGTGAAGCTGGATGGAATCAGATACGACTGACACACATAAGTTAACAAGTAGTGCTGAGATGGGGTCAAGCTTGGAAGAAGATGCAGTGATTCTCCGGTTCCTTGAGTAGCCCTCCCCTTCACATATTACACTTCTCCCTTCTGTAAATAGAGCTGGGCTATAACATATGTGCTCAGAAATCCAGATAAATTTTTTTTTAATGCATTTTTATTAATGGTGAGTCAAATAGTTGATGCTAGTCATGCAAGTGGTTAGTCATTGGAATGTTGTTGCTAGGCAATATGGATGGCAAGAGACTCCTTAATGTTATTTTACTAAACTAGTTAAGTAGTTACTGAAGATAACCTGTAGCCATTGTCTCAAATGGACAGTATAATGTAGATGTAGTAAAAGTGGTAAAAATGCTAGAAACATTTTCAAATCCTTTGAGTGTGGGCAGGACAAGTGGTTGTGGAAATGCTGAATTTGACCTCAAACTAAAACCACAGACATGAAATGAAAGGAACTTTCCAAATACAAAACACCAGTCTCAAATGTATACACAGTTTGTGTTGTGTGTTGATTGTGAAGAGGTACTGGGAAGGAAGGGTGTAGCTTTGAAATTAATATTCCGTTTGCACTACTTTAACATCACAAAGACAAACCAGTCTTTTTCAATCACCACCTATTTACATTTTTGTGACAAAAGCTAAAAAGCAACTACACTGGATGCTCAATAACATGCATAATAACATTATAATAACACAATAAGCTACTAACTACTGTCAGTTTTATACTAATGTCCAGTTCTTCCAGGCTTAACTCTGGTATTGTAGGACTTCCCCGATGAGCTAGACCCCTCTCTGACATTTAATCTCCTCCACCTAAACTGGGTAAAGGTCCAGTGACTAGGCAGGTCAGTTAATTAGAGACCATACCTCCCTCCCTCCTTCCTCTCCAGATATCTCTAGCATAGCTTTGTGTGTTTCGGGTTGTTTTTATGCTGACACGGGAAATGGAGACCCAGTTTAATGGTGCTTAAAAAGGTTGTGTCACTGCAAAATAGCGTGATGGCCATTCTGATTCCAGACTCCTTTAGAAATTCAGATTACCAACGGTCCCTGTGTTGAACCAGCCCAATAGTAAGAACCTACCTCTGTGCTTGATTCTCTTCAAAGACTGTGAAAATCAAACAACTATATTAGAAAATAGTTGATTTATGTTAATCTTTACAGTTAAAATTCTACCTTAATTTTAGGAAGCAAGCAAGGTGCCTTCAAACATTTGGCATTCAGTGTATACTCATGGTTTTTTCAGATGTTATAGGGGAAAGAAGAAAAGAAAACAAAACAAGACTAGATGATAACCAAGTTATACATATCAGCTCGTCAAGTAGAGAGATGTTTTGAGGCTTGCTGTGTATGTGCGTGTGATGTGCTTGCGTGTGACTGTGTGGTTCGGGTGATGTCATCAGCCGTCGCTCCGGGGCTGAAGGGTGCAGTTACCAACCTCGCCAGGGCCACATGTGCGTGGGGTTTCAGAGCATGGCATTTCTCTGCCCTTATTTTTCCTTTCTGTCTCTGCTCAGTAAAAACACTTATGCTGTAAGCCTGCCCTCTCGCCTCCTTCCAGGTTCTCAGAGGAACCCACTGCCGAGTGGCTGAGGCGTTTCGAAGGAACCGGAGTGCCCTGCGGCCCCATCAACACCATCCAGCAGGTGTTCTCCGACCCGCAGGTCAGCCTCCCCACGCACGGCCCTGGACCCCGGGGCGAGTGGCAATGTCACTCCGGCTTTACTCACACCCACGAGAATTCCTTTTAAAATGAACAAAACTCACTAATGTACTGAAAGGAGGGTGCAGGGGTTGTTGAAATCATTGCAGCACAGATTTCATTGTGAGATGACATCTGTCTCTAATAGGTAAGATCTTAATGTTACCCTGCTGTAAGGAGAGTGGGTGCAGACGCGCACCTCAGCAGGAAAAGGGTATCCACCATCGTTTTATATTATTGCAGCATCAGTGACGCAGTATGAATGAGAGAAAGGGGCTCAATTTCTCTTTTCTTCCAAATTGATAATAGTCTCAACTGCACATTTAGGACATACCTGCTCTCGGGACACTATGTTGGACACTGGGTTGTGAACTTGTCTATAGTAACAAAAATGCAGTTTCCTTTGCATGTTTCTGGCTGTTTAACACCACACACACGTTAGCAGAGACATTTGCTGCTTTCTAAGCAGTTGCTGTGAGGACTAGTTGGCAGAACAATAAAACCGAGCAGACGTGGAGAGGAACAAACTCTTAATTATGTTTCTGCCTTGGTTCCTCTCGGAGCTGATTAGAAACAGTCCTCCACTGGGATGGCTAATGTTGCCTCTCCCATCGTGGTTTGCCTCATTTACATCCTCACTACCTCGTTGAGTAACAAGGAATGCACAAACAAGTTACTAATGCTGTAAACGTCAAAGCACTTAATGGTAGACATGGGGTAGCCAATTCCTATGTGTAAAAAAACAAAATAACAAAAGCCAGTGTGAGTTCCTTATGAACATAATTCATAATAAACATGCAGTTATGCATGTATGGGAGATGTAAACCTTTCTCAGCTATTTGCCTTTTAAACATGGGCAGACTATAGGTAAACCTTTAGATTGGATTAATTGTTTTTTTACTGTAAAATAATTGCCATATTCAGGTACATAAGTGACATTTTATATGACAATTTTTCTTTTAGGATAATTTATTTAAATTATTCTTATGACTTTTTTTTATTATTTGACTATGAAAACACTATTGCTAATACGTAGGAGCATAATCATGTAAGTTTATTTATCAAACTACAATTATTTAATGTATCTCTGAGTAGCACTGTTGCAGAAGATAATTTTTTGCTAAGGATATGCTATTATATCTGTGCAATAATTTTTTCCTAAATCTATATATGTAATTTCATCTATGTTAGCATAAAAATTCTAACCAAATCTTGATCTCGCAGTCAAAATCAGTCTGAACCTGAAAATCTGTGTATTATTACACCTGTAGGTTTCTGACATTGTTAATGTATTCTGACTAAAGATGTGCTAAGTGCATACCAGACTAATTCATAGCTGCATAGTTCACACATGGAGAGAGCCTACTGCAGCATGTGTAGAGGTACAGGTGATATGCTCTTTGCTCTCAGTGTCACTGAGTGATTCACAAAACAAGCACTGGTTTGGTCATCTTGGTAGGGAATGCTGCATTGTGAGTAAGAGTAAGTTTTGACATTTCTATTGTATTTTTGTATTGTATTTCTAAAATATTTCATTGTAGTAATTAATTATCAGGCTACTAGATTTTTTGTTGTTGATTATGACTAGGTATGAAGTGGTGTTTATTTTTTTTATTCTTTAATGATTTTGCACATTTAAGTATCTCTAGCCCTATCCGGACGGGATTAGTTTTTCAGGGGGACGTCTGTGAAAAATATTTCACCCTTGTACTCAGTGATAAAACTCTTGCATCCGGACAGCAATTGAAAAAACAGGAGGACCCGTGAGTTTTTGGCTTTCTCGGTCACATGACATCGCCTTGTCACGTGATAGCATGTTTAATAATGTCACACTGCCAACTCTGGTGATTCCTTTTTAACTTTTAACTTTACTACTGTTCAGTTCAGCATTTAAGATCTCCGTTTAAGTTAAGCTATTTTGTTAAACCAATACAGAAAACACATTATAAAAAATCGCTAATGAATGTAAATAGCTAAATAAATCCGTTAAATAAAATAAAATAAATCCATTAAAAAATCCAGTAAATCCATTTTCGCTCGCCGCTGTGTTTACGTGGATCTCCGTGAAAACGCGCGCCCAACATGTAACTACGGTGCGTGGCAGTGGACATATAGCTGTTTTATTAAACGCGAGGTGATGTCTGCATGTATAAACTCAGACATGTGGATCCGGACGGGACTAAAATTACCAGACGACCACGGAGTACAGCGAAAAACAGTAGGTAATTCCGCCTGTAATTTTCTCTGAGGACGTCTGAGAAAAACACGGACATGCTCGTTCCGGACGGGATTAAAATCACAGAGGACCCCCCGTAAAAGAGAAAATTACCCCAGGACCCCCTGAGAAACTAATCCCGTCCGGATAGGGCTTCTGACATATTTTAATAAAATGACTATGCACCAGTTAGCCACAACATCAAAACCACTGGTGGCTAATGTAAATAACATTGATAATCTAGTTATCTTGCCACCTGTCTAGCAGTGGCATATATTAACCAGCAGATGATCAGTCAGATCTTTAGTTGATGTGTTGAAAGCAAGAAAATTGAGCAAGCCTAATTATCTGAGTGACAAGTCCCATATCCTAATGGCTAGGGAATGGGATTAGAGTTTCTCCATAACATCAGGCCTTGTTTGTTCCTGGTATGCAGAGGTTGGTAGGGTCATGGGTGTCCAAGGTTCATTGAAGGCTAGCCTGACTGGTCCAACCCAGCAGAAGCACTACTGTAGCACAAATTGTTGAAAATGTTATTGCTGGCTATGGTGGCACGGTGTCAGAATGCAGGGCATTGAAACTGACTGCATATGAGTCTGTATACCACAGCTGTTGGCCTAGACTGTGGAGCAATGGTAGAAATTGACCAGTCTTATGAATCATGATTTTCTTTTACATCATGTGGATGCCAGATGCATTTGTATCACATAGGAAGAGATGGCCCCATTATGGGAAGAAGGCAAGCTGGCCAAGGTAGTGTGATGCTCTGGGTAATGTTCTGCTAGGAAACCTTGGTTCCTGGTTTTCACGTGGATTTTACTCTACTTTTCATGTGGATTTCACTTTAGGTGCATCACCTACCTAAACATTGTTGCATAACAAGTTCAACCTTTCGTGATGTTGATTTTCCCTAATTGCAGCGGCATCTTTCAGCAGGATAACATGCCCTTCCACACCACTAAACCTTTTCAGGAACGGTTTGAGAAACATTATGAAGACTTCAAGGTGTTCACTTGGCCGTCAAATTCTTCAGTTGTCCATCTGATCGAGCATCTGCGGAATGTGCTGGAAAAACAAGTGAAATCCGCATTGGGCCCCCCTCGCAACTTACAGGACTTAAAGGATCTGCTGCAGTGGTCTTTGTGCCAGATATCATAGGACACTTTCTGAGGTCAGGTAGAGTCCATGCCTTGATGGGTCAGAGCTGTTTTGGTGGCATAATATTCAACAGGTGGTTTTAATGTTATGGAAGGTCAGTTCATGATTCCAGTGTATGATTGGATTGGACTGTATATAATTATGTATAGCAGACAATGCAGACGGTGTGGGAGAGACTACTAAAATGAGGAATATTTGTTAGTTTTTGTCAGCATAAAAGACATCTGTGCTTGGTCACAAAATAATAGACATTGAGAGAAGGCAAGTCAGAAAAGGATTATTTATTTTAAGACGGCAGAAAACACAAATATCATTCCATATAACACAATGTGTCATGTTGATTGTCTTAAGAAATGCCCAGGTGAATTCTGATAGCCGGCAACGAGGATTGCACGTGGTGTTGATTTCTGTGAGAGGCTGAGTGGAAACATAAGTTTCAGATGTCTTTTCCATAGTAAGGAGTGTGAGCTGGTTTGATTTGTTCAACTGACACTCTAAATTATCATAATGGACGTTTGTTAGTGTTTTGTTATGCAGCATCTTATAACAGAATCTCACCTAATAAATACTGAACTGTGGCCATTATTCATGGTATTCCTTCTCAGACTGCGCATATGATCACTTTAGTCTTTTGAATAGCCTGCAATAAGTCAGTTTGTCTTCCTCTGTATGAGACCTCCTATGACCCAAGATGCTTCATTGCTGTCTCCTGTCTTTCTTCTCCCTGTGAGGTCAGGAGTAGTGAAGTATCTTCCATCAATGTTAACTTGGCTTGTTTGTATCACAAGTCAATTCTGGGAATCTCCACAGAAGCTGAGGAATGGTGTTTGCAATGTGAAACCGCATGTCCAGTCAAGGACGGCTTCTTCAGACCCTCCACAGCCGTTTATACCCAAGAGTAGAAATACAAGATGTTGATTGACGCATTTATATGCTAGTGGCCTCTTTTTATTAGATTGACACCCCTTTTAAAATGGGTGTGTATACCTAGTAGCCTCTGGTACCTGCATTTAATACTGCATATTTCAGCACATCTTTTACCCAGGAGCAACAGTTATGTTGGTTTTCTTTGTCTTTCATGAATGATGTTTTCTGGCAGAAGGACGGGTCTTCAGCATAAGTGCCGTGTCTAGTCCAGTTCATATAAAAATGGTATGGATCACGTCTTTATTTAGCCAACTGTGTGATGGGCAGTGCCCCAGGTTAACACTTGTCGTCCAATGCAAAACTCAGAAATTCATAACACGCTCGTAACACTGGTTTTTTAGACGCAACGTTTGCTTGTATATGTCTAGTGGGAATTTTCCTGGAGTAGAGTAAAAGGAATTCTAGTGCTTGCTTTATGAACTGTTTCACCTTTCTTCATCTCTTTGAAGTCTGTTTTAGATTTGGTTAAAGACATTGAGTTTGATTTGTAGCCCAGGTGAACCAAGAAGTAATTGGAAAAATTACATTTTTGAATAGGACTCATCCGTTTAATTTTGTGTTTGAAATAGCTAGTGATGTCTTCTTGTGCACCTCTCATAGAAATGAATAAAACTATTTCAGTTTTAAATTTGTAATGTAAATGTTAACTTTGCTTCTTTCCAAGAATCAATTTCAGTGATGCTTACTCATTTTGCACTAACATGTCACTGTGTATTTAACATGTATAATGAATTTGATCGCTGACTGACAGGTCATCTCCTGTTAAATGGCTTGTGTTAAGTTGACGCTATTGTAGCCTTTCATAGCATCTGGATCACTTGTCGGTGTCTCAGTTTCACAAAGACCGTGGCTGATGGCAGATGGGAAGGTTATCAGATGGGAAGGTGTCTGCCAATCTGTGCACCTGGATCTGGTCTGCAAAATATTAATATATAATACATGATTTTAATATTGCCATTGCACAGATGTTGAGCTTGAATGCAATTTCTAGTGGATATGTGATGGATGAATGCATGATATTCTCACAGACAAAAAAGAACATCTCTTCTTAACAGTTACATTTTCAGCAGTTGATACCTAGACGATATTGTTGCAGAATGCATTTGTGTCAAGGTGTGTTTGTGTGTGCACCCCAGACACGTGTACTGCCATAAAGACTTCTGTTTATGACTCATGAATCTTTTTATGCACCTTTCCTAAAGCATGCTTCTGTTTTGGCAGCTAGGCTTAAACTGAGATTACAATTCAAGTATTAATTCTTCTTGAACTACAAATTCTGGCAACATTTATCTAATACTTTTGTCCTAAACTCTTGCAACATTTTAGGTAATTTTTTTGTTGATTCTTCCATCTCCCACTTCCAAAATTGCATGTTACATGGCTGTTTTAAAATGATAAGGTTAAATTCTTAATCTTGTATTTAAACGAGTTTAGCCTCTCCTTCTCATTGGCCTTACCTTGACAGTGTGTGTAGCAAACTGGCACAAGATGAATACATTTCTCGAAATACTTTGTATGAAAGGAGGATGCTATTTGCCAACTAACATAATTTCTAAGGCAAACGTTTTTCAACACGTTGAACGAGTGCCAAAGGTTTTAAAGCATGTAAGTTTCCCCCCTGTGCTTGTCTTTAGCCAACAAGAGGAGCCTTTAGACCAGCTGCACACAATAACAGATAATTACTGACCTTGGTGATGTCTCACGGCAGACTTTTCCACCAACCGTTTACAAGCAAAGGGATGTTTCCGGGCCCCATGGACCTTCAAATGCACCCAAATGAGCCAACAGCCAAGCAGTCGAGTTTAAACAGATGTTGCAGGGACCAGTGAGTTCCACAGGTTTCAAGACTCTCATCTTATTCTTCTCCAGTTAAAGCCCTTGCTTTGACCAGAGAGATGGGCTCACCCATGTCCAGTAAGGGAATGTTTACCATGGCATTTACTGCATGAATAAACTTCAGCAATGCTTCTGTCTTGGCCTAGTTCAAGGTTTATTTTTATTGTGGCTCAAGTCCTTGTTTGTGGCCTAAGTTCTTGTTTTCACATATTTATACTCAACAGATGGTTGCAAGTTGACAAAAAAAAGACTTAAACGATTAACTATAATAATTGTTAGAATTAATATAAAACAAATCAATATAAAATAAAATGTTTAATTGTCAAATACATATAAATTGTATCCTCCGTTTAAATCGTTGACACACAAGTTTAAGGCTTGTAAAAAAGCTTTTTGTTTTAAAAGAAAACATTAATTTCTAGTTGGACAGTTGTTTAAATGTGGTCACTAACCAATGACCTTGGGAATGGATTTGGGGCTGCAACATCACCGTAACAACAAAAAATTTACCACAATTTAAAATTAGTCAGCCTCACTGACATAACAAAAGTGGATCTTTGTGTAACCTTATTCACAATTTCAAGAAACTGAAACAATTTCAGAGAGCAAACATATAAACAAGCTGCATAGAATATTTATTACGAAGGTTACTGAATCAATGATTTATATGAATCAAAATTATATATAATGCTGTTCAATATATATACATCCTTATGTTCATATATAAAGATCTGAAGCTGAATGTTTATCAATGACTCCAGAAAGACTTAAGAAAGAGAGCTATGCAATTTGTATGTTTAAGTAATTTATCTTATAACTAAGTTATTCATTTCTTCATGAACAGGAGAGACATTCAATATGTCCATGTTTGAGGAATAATGAATGACCAATAAGATATTATCATATAATCTGTCCTTCACGTCTCCTATATTTTAAATACCACATTACCAAGAAATATATGACAAAATAACACATGGAAAAAAAATCACATGACCGTGTGTTCCTGACTTATGGAGATGTGCTGTAAGAGCTAGATACAGTAGTAATGTTTGTCTGACATCAGACCAAGATCCATTTTTGTGGTCTTGAGCTTCTGTGGAAGTAATGATGCCATGTTTTGTAACTGGATCAGTTCAGCTTTTACATACTGCTCTGGGTCCCGGTGTTCGGGGACCCTTCCCTCCCTGTGTTGGGCCCGGTCCTTTCCCACACACGCACTCACTGAGACCCAACATCAGAGCAACTGAGTGGAGAACATGGAGAATGAAGCTCACTTATGTTTTCAGAAAGAGGAGAAACAGCTGGAAGCTGCGATGGACCTTGAATGGGTCACTGGGCTTTGAATTTCCAGTCTGTCATCATCAATAATAGGAAAATATGGGAGGGATTGCAGGAGAGAGATTCGGTGGAGAAAAGACTGACAAATTGATTAATATCAGTGATTGATGGTTACGCTGATGTGTAGCATCGTGATTCCAGCAAAAAAAAATAAATTACCTGGTAATGAGTTGACTTTTTAAATTCCTACCATCATTCTTTCTCCATGCCCAAAATAAGCTACAGCTAACTTTTAATAGAAGAGTACGATTGTTGTGGGTCAAAAGCTTTACTATGGAAAAATCTCAGGAAAACAATCTGTATGACACTACTCCTTTGGGTGGTAGTCGTCTGCAGTCTTGGTTGTTCTTGGACTAAATGGTACACTTCAGGGAACACAGCACCAGCAAGTGATTGAGGATTGTGGGAAGGGTTTATGAATGTCATAGAAGGGTCTGTTGTGAATTAGTGCAGGGTCCTCAAGCAACTGATTTTTTTCCAAGGTCCGAATCCAAAGTCCACCTGGGGATGTTATTGTGTTTGGTTACTTTCTGTGAATTAACAGATAAGATTTCTAAACACTTATCTTAGGCTTAGGACTGAAGGATTTGTGAATCGGCTAAAGTCATTAAGACTACTTTAGATTAAGCAAGACACATTTTAGCATGTTTTTTTTTTTTTTTTTTTTGCTTTTGCACATTTACTAGTTCTCTGTGCTGTTTGAAATATATCTGTGATGAGTACCACACCAATTCACCTTTTGTATGGAGTGTTCTACTCCATGGTCTCCTCTGAGAAGAAAAGGTAATTCTCTGTGAAGTCATTTTGCTAATTGCTAATTTGTTTATTTTGCATTCACCCTCAATTGGGTGGATTTTTCATTTGGCACGACTCCATTAAATAATTAGTGGTTTTAGCCATTTCCACTTTATAGAAATGGATGCATATTATCAGCAGTCTCTCTCATTAAAGGAATATTCCTAAACCTCGAAATCTTGTTTTCATTGTTCAGGCTAATTTAATATGGTTTTTGAACACTTAAAGTGAGTTCTGGAAAATCTAATATACATGAGCAGAGCATGACTACCAACAACATTTAGAAAAAGTGCGAAGCAGTAAAGTAGTCCAATGTATATGTAAGCATTTTGTTCTTTGTTGAGGCTCAACATAAAATTGATACAATAGGTCAACTATTACATCACTGCATTAATGGTACATCAGGTGCTAAAAGCATTTTCTCTTCTTGTTTCCTGTGGAGGGGACCTTTCCGCTGTCCCTAACCCTTAAACCAAGCCTCTGACAAATAAACATTGTAAAATCATTTTCAGTTTTCATGAGTGCTGCTTGTTTTTCTCTTGACAGTTAACGATGAAATATTTCTTTAATGGTGTTTCCATTAGAGACACTTGCTTAGTTTATTTACCTGGACAGTCATGTTTTGGAAGCTATGGTTATGCAGGTATGTGGTAGTTAACAGTGGGTATACCAACATGATGTTGGCACTGTTGCATTTTATTCTTCAGACTCATTTGGTTGTACTTTTTGGTGTTGAGAGATCAAAACTCATCTTGAATTTTCTCATCACGTTCTTCAAGATTCTTGACTTGTGTGTTCCTGAAAACACAGTGAAACTTTGGCATTTTAACATAATCTGGAGAAAAAATGAAGTGTTCATGGAAGTACCGATTTACTGCACAGCAGTTGTGGCTTGTAACCAACCTCTCATAAAATGAAGGAGGTGAAGTTTCCAAGAGTCAGCAGCTCATTGCTACGTCTGGCACAATGTTTGTTGTGTAAGGTTAAAAAAAACATGTGTAATCAGAGTGACAACAGTAAATGCTGTGAATGGGAGTTTTGGGACAGTGGTGTGTGGTGTCTGCTTGATATGATGCCATATAAATTGTAGAATTGCAGCTTGCAGAGTCCTTGAAAAACAATATATGTTACGATGACACACACACATTCATATTCCACAATTATTCACGTGGTACATAAATATTTTGAGCTATTGCAAATCTGCATGTGCGTGTCTTCATATCTATTCAGCCCTTCTCTATATCATCCTGTTCTCTCTGTTTTCTGGTAACAAAAAAGTCGACTGCATGGTGGCAGTCACATGGGTGGCGAAGAAGCACTTAAGGGTTTCCTGAAGGGTAAAAGGGGCAATGAAAGGGATGAAGAGGATGGAGCGATTCCTGTTGTGAACAGCTGGTGCATAGCGATGGCCAGTGTGGAAGTGATGTTTAAGGTTTTGCCTCGTCTGGCCTGCCTGCATCTGTTGTCACAGATGGCCCATCACAAAAAATTACTCAAGTCTTCAACAAGCTGGAATAAGGTTACACAACTCCAACCATGCACAATTCTGGGGTCCAAAATTATTGTCATTATCCAAATTGATCGATTATTTATCATGCTCCGTGATGGGTTTTATTATTGCTAAATTTTGAGGGCCAAATTTTGGCCATGATAGGACCTCTTCACTCCTGTGCAGTTACATTCCTCTGCAGAAGTTGAGATCCAGTATAGTATGAGAATTAGCATAAATGACAAAAAATGTGAGGTCACTTCATTACCCTGAAATGTCAAGCCATGCTACAAATGCCACCGCGTCAGTAAAAGGGTCATTGAAGGTCAGCCCATTCGCGCACACTGCACGCTGTCTGTGAATCTTCCACGAAGGCTTGTGTGTTCATTTCCTCTCTAAAGAAAGAACTTGAGTTTGGGAGTTAAAAGCAACTGCTGATATATTGTGATAGAGCCATGATGCAGAATAATTTATGCCCCCTTCCTTATGGGAAGACATTAATATGTCCAAATGGCCCCCAAATTTCCTCATGCCCCAAGGGGGGAGGGGGGCTTGGGGGGTGAGGGGGGGCGGACGTGGAGGAAACGGTGAAACCGTGCTCTGGAAGTAGATTTTGTGGGTCTTCATGGAGCCATAAATGTCAGTGTGTGTCCAGCTCGTGCTAGCCCGAGTGAGTTTACTCTCAGGCTGAAGGGCCTTTTGGATTTGTCCCTTCTAATGATTTTGGAGGTTCTTGTCTCGTCTGCTATACATCCTCCAGACTCTGCCTCACCCCACCACCCTCACAGAATTGGTGAAGGTCCCGTTTTAATTACCCTGTGTGCTGAGGAGCACAGCTGAGCAAGGTTCCTTCATGAGGAACTACAGGTTGAGAGGCCGTTCCGTCCTCGCGCCTCTCAACACTTCTAACAGCCTCTGTCTATTCAGATGCATTCCTAATTAACATGGAAGTGTGCACAGGGTTTACAGAGAGGGCAGAGATGGTTTCTCCTGTTCGTCTGAAGATATTGCCGCAGACAGTAGGGGATTTTTATTTATTTATTTATTTATTTATTTATTTTACAGTGTCCTTCCTCTCACACATCCTGCATGGCAGCAGGACATTGGGACATAAAGAGCTGAGAGGATGTGAGGGGACAGGATGATGTCATCCTCCCCTGTGGCATGCACATGACTCTTGTGCTGGTGACAGCACCACCTGTAGCCCGACGAAGAACTCACCAGGCCTTCTCCACACTGTTTGGTTGCTGAGTGCTTGCTGTGATGCAGCAAGGGCATCGAAACATGCCTGTTCCTCAGAGCACTTTCAGACACAAAGGCATGTACACCTGCTTACATTCCAATATGCGTAGAAACCAAGGAGTGAATAATTGCAACGTCCATTCGCAGGTTTAAATATAGGATAAGGAGTAGGTCATGCAAGGATAATGACACCCAGGTTAAATCTCATGAACCTAGCCCCCCAAAGGCTTAAGGTACCTGTTTTTTTTCTTTTTCTTCCTTTTCTTCTTCCCCCAAGCAATCTGACACTTTCATCCATATGGGGATTTATGGTTCTAAGCAGTTCAAGAGTTCAGGAGTAACACAGCTTAGATTGTAATCTATTTTTTCACTCCTCTTAGAATTGAACTTTTTTCTGTAATCCTTCAGTGTCTTTGAAGCTTATAACTCGTGCTGAGAGTGACACGGAGTTAAACTTTTGGGGAGGGATGAAGAGATGGTCGCCTCTCCCGAAAGAGCAGCACTCTCACTGTCATTTCATGCATGCTGCGACTCATTTTTGATCCTAAACAAATCTCAGCATAGCGCGTCCATCCACATTTGCCTCAGTTCTATATGAAAAGATGTGCTGATATTTCGGAGTTTTTTGAATTTCCACAGACACGCAATCCTGTGCGGCCTCTGTGCTCGTGGGAGTTGTCCTGGACTGACCTTCAGTTCACCACTGAACTTGATTTTTTCATGACTGTTTCTCAGGGCACCTGGGAAACATTCGCACCCTTCAGCAAACATCTGTTGAAGATTCTTTTTTCAGACTCTCTCTCTGTCTCTCTCTCTCTCACTCTCTCTGTCTGTCTCTCTCTCTCTCTCTCACTCTCACTCTCTCTATCTGTCTCTCTCTCTCTGTATTGGTCTTTTTCTATTCACTATTTTGAACATGAAAACACTAACAAGTGTTTGCACTATGCTTGGAGGAATGGTTGACTCATTAGTGATGCTGGATATCATTTAAGTTTCTTAATGCCTTCTTTCAATTAGAGCTCAGTGGGAATGTGAGTAGTATTAGTATAGAATATATGCCACTTGCATGTGATACCTATTTGTTCTTCATGTACGAATGAACACAGAAGTTAAACATAAAGAGCGCTCAAGGAAAGTTGCATTTCATTTTCAGTATGCAGTCATTTTGGTTTAAGAGAGATTGTCCAAAATGGGACAAATTTCGGACAAAAGTAAATACTTCAGTGATTCACAATGATGGTGAAACCTTTTATAGTTTGAAGAATTCCAAATCTACAGAACTTATTTATGCTGCCATTTTTTATTATTATTATTAATAATAATAATAATAATAATAATAATAATGACAATTTTTTTAGGAAATGCATTTGTACTACTGCATTTTTACTTATTAAAAATAAGTATTTTTACATAATAGCCAGTAATTAATATGACTAACGTGATGTGTGCACCAAGAACAAAAGACTTGAATTTGGTTGTCGGTCTTAATCTTGCTGAAGTGAGAGCTTTTGACGTGACTGTGACTGCATCGTCTTCAGTGCTGCAGTACTGTCTGACAGTGGCGTGTTTGTCAGTAGGGTAGAGGGTTAAGTAAACGTATGTGCTTTCTCCTGCAATCCAGTCTTCTAACACATTATCAGTTTGCTATTTATACACTGTGAAGTTGTGAAAAGATACATGGTGACCTTTGACCTCTTGACATCTTGCTTCGACATTTTCTCTTAATTTTGTAAACAGCTTTGTTTGAAGTAATACTTTTCAGCATTGTTTTCAATAAGTTTATAATCATATAAATGATCAGATTAATTATTGGGATATTTGCTTACCACCCATGTCAATAAGAACCTGCTTTCACTCGAGTCCTGTTTGCAACACCTGACTCATGGGTGCATAGTTACAGACTACATATCTGTTGCCACGTGGTATCTGACTGCATCAGCGGTTTTCTACCTTGTCCATCACCAGCCACCGTCTAACCTCAGGACCCTTCTGACCACACTAACCATCACCAGCTGTACAATGGAGAATGAATGTGCACAGTGAATGTATATTTTCAGTACCAGCACTAGACAAGGATACTGTTGTGTTTTAAACATTTTTCAGTGTTTGTTTGTGTGTGTGTGTTAATTATATTGACATTTTTTTCCGTTTATACCTTTGGGGAGCTAAATTCTGGTACCATCCTTTATTATTATATGGTGGTTTTTATTTTTGGTGGTTTTGGTCTAGTGCTGTTTAAAAGGTAAAAAACCTGTACTATTCATGGACCGATTCATGGACCAATATCAAAGTTATTGAAAGGAAGAACATAGGTTAATGAAAATGATTAACACCAACTGGCATATGGTTTTCTGCATAATTCCCCAGAGATGTCAAGAGGATGATTACATATCCAGTTATCTTTTTTTCTCCCTCAGTGTGGAAGAACTGTAATCTCTTCTTCTGTCTATAGAGGTCTCCTATGCTCTGGAATCCCTCCAATCACATTTCCTCTCCTTGTATTTTAGTACAGTTCAGATCTTCTAGCCTCTGAGGAAGTCTGAAAAGAGTTTGTAGCTATGGGTACTCCTAATGAGATTGGAATCAGAATAAGTTTTTTTTTTCTTTCAGATGAATAGAATCACAGAGGGACCTTTTCAGATTTTTACAGAATTCTGCAGGTTCCGAGTAAGGAATCTGAAGTCTGGTTACAAAATGTTTGGTCACAAAATCTTTGGATGTTAGTTCTACTGTTGATTTTTCACTATGGAAAGCTCTGACAGGAGTGCTGAGGTATTATATCTAGATTAGTATCTGGATGGGTTCTGGATTCTGCTCTCAGTCATAATCAATAGCCAATTTCATACCACTTGTGAACTTGCCCTCACTGCAGATGAACTTGTGAGTATATGGGATACCAGATATATTAACCTAGAGTTTTGTAACACTGTGTTGTTTTTGGTATGCCACTTTCATAATACAGTATAAAAAGTGTAAGGAAATATTATTATGTTTTGTATAATTACAAAAAAATAAAATAACATATGTTATTCAAATGTTTTTTTGCAAACATAAGAATATATACTACATTCCTGCTCCAGAAAGCCCTTTATATATCAATATAGGCATTCAGTGGGGCGTTCAGTGGCCACTGGTTCACATGAGCCCTTTGTCTTCTTCCACTCAAAAGCACTATATATTTAACAGTGGTCACCAATAATCATTAATAGAGGACATATACATCTACTTTTTGATCTACTTGGCTATGTGGATGGTTTGGATGGCATAGGAACAGGTAATGATATATGTGTGTACGTGTATGAATGAGCGAGAGAGAGAGAACTCATTTTTCATCAGTGTTTAATTATTCAAGAGTTGTTGATGGGGGGGCAAATTGTTGGCAGAGGGTGGGGTCTGAAGCTTCAGTTAGAAGGAAATCCTTTTTAGCCCACTCTTATCACTGTAGATCTATCCAAAGACACACCTCACATCTGTTCTTTGAAGATTAGGCAAATATCCAATTAAACCACTTTAAACAGAAAGATCTCAAAGAATTGCACTTTTAGTCTTGTTCTACACATTCAGTTCTTTACACTCAGGCATATGATAAACAACATATAAAGAGATATTGTATTAGTTGAGACGTTAACTGAACCTGATCTCGTTTGAAGCTCTGCTATTCATAGAGAATAGATGCATCAGTGTGGAATAGTCAATCTTTTGTAATGCAGCATGCATTAAGAGGTAATTACACATCATGCTGAAAGCTTGGACTTTGACTCATCTAAGAGCATAAACGTCCATTATGTGAATCGACTAGGGCAACACATGCATTTGAACATTTATAAAGTCCAAAATGGCCTACTGTGGCACTTTTCTCAGTGCCATAGTAAATTATGTCTGCTGCTGTTTTGGTTTCCTGAGTAGACATATTGTATGCAACATGTACTGTATTCAGTTATGCTTGGCTTGCTGAGTTGTAATGTCTTGAGCAAGTTTTGTGTGGCAAACATGGACTGAGATAGAACATGCCCTTACTGTTTCAGATACAGACTGAGATGGAACACAGATGTTTTGGTTTTTTTTTTTTTGTGGGCTTTTTTGTTTTGTTGTTGTTTTTGTTTTTGTTTTTGTTGTTCCATTTTGATTTAAACCAGCCACGGTCCAGGCATCAACTTTTCACAAAGCTGTTTACCAATTCCAGTACATAAGACAACTCAACAACAATGCGTTTCTTTAACTTATCAAACTGGAACAAAAGACCCCGGTATGCAAAATGGAAAAATAAACAGCAAGGTAAAACTCATCACAACATGTGTTTCAGAGTTCTCTTAATTACATGCACATCTTGCTACTTCTTCCAGACTGAGCCATACTTCTCTGTCCAGATCGTTTGTGGTCTGACGGACGAGCCTTATGTAATCTCCAGGCACTTGAAAGCTGGTCACATGGTCTTCTAGCCTCTCCTGGGAGGAGAGCAGAGACCTGAGAAACCTGGTGTAGTTCTTCCCTCACAGTCCCCATCAGTGTCCGATCCCTCTCATTGGGTAGAACATTCGAAATGACATGATGAAAGTAGATATTAGTGGATCGTCCTCTCTTCTTCTAAATATCAGGACACTCAGATGTTATTAATGTGTTTTTCCTGTTATTGTTTTACAAAGTACTTTAAAACCATACCAAAAAAGGCTTAATCAAAACTGACAACTGTCTAGCACTGACGCTGCCATGTCATTACGTTTACTGTGTCCTGTCAAGCCATTTCTCAGTCACATCACATTTTACGAAGACTCACAGGAGATGGCTAGAACTGCAGCAGGTCCTTCATTTTATGATACAGGATAAGAGAAGCAATAATTTTTGGAGAACTAAAATTTTTTGCTGTTGGAGGTCTCCACTTTAACTAAACTTCACTATGAGCTAATAGGCATTGCTTATGGCAGAAATCAGTGGTAGAAATCCATACCCAGTACAATGTGGACTTGGAATAGCACAATGGTCAAAAAATATCCCAGACCTGTTCACCCCATGGATTACCATGTAAAATGGAAAAAAAACACGCTGGTGGCATAATTGCAGAGGACAGGTTGTACCATCAAGAATGAGCAAAGTTTCTAATGGGTGTTTACATAAAGTGGTTCATGCTGTGAATATTAAATTGAGTAAACTGTACTCGTACCATGTTGGACATAAGTGAGGTCTACTTCTAGACCCTCTCCTTGTAGCATGCTTCGCCAAGTCTAGCATCTGATGTGCCACGAAACGACTCCATTCAGCAAATCTGGCTGTCTGACTGGTGTGTGATCCCCCCGGCCCACCTCACCACACACACACACCCACACACACACACCATGGCATGAGTCATTCAGACCTCAGCCCACTCTGTGGTTTCGTCAGTCTCGAGTGGCTCTCAAAGTTCTCATTTGAGCCTTAGCAAAGTTTACACTCGGGAGTAGAAATCTTAATAGCTTGAATAGAAAATAGAATGTGCTTTTTACATTACCATAAGAAGGCTTCAAGTGCTACTGGTAAAGGTCTTTTTTAATGGATGGTCTTCTGTTTAGTTTGATAACCCTAGTTTACAGTGTGTGTGTGTGTGTGTGTGTGTGTGTGTGTGTGTGTGTGTGTGTGTGTGTGTGTGTGTGTGTGTGCTGGGCCAGACTAATGTATACAATCTTTGAGAACACCATGTACGCGTCATGTAAATTGCGCGCATTATGTGAGTAAGGGGATGCGAAAAAGGGGGATCGTCTATATCAAGATTGCCTCGCAGCGATTGAGTCTGGAAGAGAAGGTGAATCTTGTGAGGTTGTAGTGGCCCCCCAGGTCACCCGATTTAACCCCACTCGATTTTTGGTTATGGGGATATCTCAAGGACAAGCTGTATCACCATAGGATCCATAATACTCCAGAGCTTCGGGCAGCAAAATTCCCTTAGACATGTGTAAGAAGGCCTGTGACGACGTGAAGTTGCGACTGGAAGCTTGCATCGCCATGAAGGGTCGCATGGTGGACCACTCCATGGAAAACAGATTGTGATTCTTCGATCCTTTGACAATGTATTCCACCATAGTTACATGCAGGTATCAAAATATTTAAGGCATACGGCCTTGTTAAAAATTTTATATATGTCAGGAATAGCAGATAACATAATCACGTTCACCTGTCTCACCACCACGCCCACATTCCGGGCATACTTAAGCACCCAGACTCCACTTCCTGGTTGCGAAGTATTGCCTCATGTCGTTGCATACCAAGCCGTTATTCCTGATTGTCTCTCTGTGTGCCGAACTCTGCTTGTCCCCTAGACCACGTCTCCTGCCTGATCCCTGGATACCTCCCGGACTCTGCCCTCGCCTCTCGACCCTGGACCGCACTGACCACCGCTCCCACGCTACTGCTCTGCACCTGCCATACGTCACTTTGCTCATCGTGTGGCTTGTTGTACAGAGTTATTCAAATAAAGAACGTGTTATTCCGCATCAGGATCCCTCTCAGCGTGTTCTATACGTTACAGAATACTTCGCCTTTCCCATGGATCCTGCGGAAACACAGGCTCACCTAGCTCGCCAAGAGGCGACTATCGCGGCCCTGACGGAGCGTATACAACAGCTCACCGAGACAGCGTGTAACCAAGAAACTGCGCTCCGTGCCCTCACCGAATCTGCACGCCAGAACGTCCAAGGTGCCAGCCCCGTGTCCTCTGCCCCCCTGACCGTTGCGATGCATCCCGCCAATATGCCAGTTGCCCTACCTGAACGATATGACGGGTCTCCGGAGCGTTGCAAGAACTTCCTGATGCAGTGCTCCATGTACTTCACCTATCACCCGGCCCTGTTCCAGACGGATCGTCAAAAGGTGGATTTTATGCTGACATTCCTGACGGGAGAGGCAGGAGCTTGGGCTACTGCTCTTTGGAGTAGCGGAGACGACTCCCTGAATACGGAGCGCCACTTCTCCGAACTGCTCCGATCCGTCTTCGACCACCCCGCCGCCGGGCGCGATGTCGGCACCCAGTTATGTGAAATCAAGCAGGGGAGACGCAGCGCGGCAGACTATGCCCGAGAATTTCGTACATTGGCTGCTGGCAGTGGCTGGAGTGGAACTGCCCTCAAGACGGTGTTCCGCCGCGGTCTCAGAACCGATCTGCAGATTGAGTTGGCCTGTAAAGATGAAGATTTAACTCTTTCCGAGTTCATACAAGCAGCAGTGAACATAGATAAGCTGCTCACTACTCACCGTCCTAAAACAGCAGGTGTACGCACTTCCACTCTTTCTCACCAGTCGTCTCGTCTCCCCGGAGAGGACAATCGAGAGTACTCCGAAGCGATGCAGCTGGGCCGGTCTCCACTTACTCCCCGGGAGAGGGCACGTCGCATGCGCGAAGGACTCTGCCTCTACTGTGGCGAGGAAGGTCATTTCCGAGACCGATGTTCCACACGACCACCTCGTCTCCGTGGGAATTCCCCCTCTCAAGCAAAAGTAAGCCCTCCATTACTTTCTCTTTGTGGTAATTCCCAATTTAACCTACCTATACAGCTCACCTGGGGAGGTGTAACTCGCAGCTACTCAGCGTTAGTTGACTCAGGCGCAGGAGGGGACTTTCTCGACAGCGAACTAGCCAGATCGTTAAACATTCCCGTTGAGGAGGTAAACCCCCCTTTCCGAGTTAACTCAGTAAGCGGACAACCTATAGGTACCGGATTAGTTGACCGACGTACCAAGCCCTTGCTCCTCCGTGTCGGGCTGTTCCATACCGAGATGAGGCAGTTCTTCCTGGTCTCCGCTCCTCGCGATTCTGTCATCCTCGGTTTCCCCTGGCTAAGAGAACATGACCCTGTCATTTCGTGGCAAAGTCGCGAATTAGTTGCGTGGAGATCGCATTGCCAGCAGGATTGTATGCATTTACCCCTTCGCTCCTCGATGGTTGAGAGTCCTCACACACCTCTCTCCGATGCGGTCCCTGAGCAGTACAGAGAATTCGCTGACGTATTCAGTAAGGAGCGTGCCAGTTTACTCCCTCCACACAGAACCTGCGACTGTGCCATCGACCTCCTTCCCGGGGTAACCTTGCCCAAGAGAACTAAGCCGTACCCGCTCTCCCGCCCAGAAGATGCCGCTATGGAATCTTATGTCAGTGAGGCCCTACAGAAGGGGTTTATTCGCCCGTCGACATCTCCCGTCGCGGCTGGGTTTTTCTTCGTAGAGAAGAAGGACGGGGGGTTACGTCCCTGTATTGATTATCGAGCCCTGAACGCTGTCACGTCTAAATATGCTTACCCTCTACCCTTCATCTCTGCCTCACAAGAGCGACTAATGGGGGCTGCAGTGTTCACGAAGCTTGATCTCAGGAGCTTTCATGGACGACATATTCCGAGACATGATTGATAAATACGTGTTTGTTTACATAGACGATATCTTGATCTATTCCCCCTCTATCCAGGAACACATAACTCACGTCTCTTCGGTCCTCCAGCGTCTGCGAGAGAACGGCTTGTACGTGAAGGCAGAGAAATGCGAGTTTCATGCACCTGTCATCTCCTTCCTTGGCTGTACCCTATCGCCGGGTTGCATCAGTATGGACAACAACAAGGTAGACGCAGTCGCAAACTGGCCTGTTCCCCGTTCCGTTAAGGATCTCCAGCGCTTCCTCGGATTCGCCAACTTCTGTCGTCGGTTCATCAGGGGTTTCGGTTCGGTGGCGGCCCCCCTTACCGATCTCC
The DNA here is from genome assembly GCF_052324685.1 of Brachyhypopomus gauderio. Taxonomy (NCBI): domain Eukaryota; kingdom Metazoa; phylum Chordata; class Actinopteri; order Gymnotiformes; family Hypopomidae; genus Brachyhypopomus; species Brachyhypopomus gauderio. Next base: position 14,694,508 of record NC_135223.1, on the reverse strand, counting down.
TGAAAGGGGGGAAGAAGCGCCACTTCATATGGACACCCAAAGCGGAACAGGCGTTTAAAGCGCTGAAAACTGCGTTCACCAGCGCTCCCATATTGCATCTCCCGGACCCTTCGTTACCTTTCATCGTTGAGGTCGATGCATCCGACGTTGGCGTGGGGGCAGTGCTTTCACAGAGACAAGGCAATCCTCCCAAACTGTTCCCGTGTGCCTATCTTTCCAAAAAATTACAACCGGCCGAGGTAAACTATGGCGTGGGCGACCGCGAACTCCTGGCCATGAAACTGGCTCTCGAACACTGGCGGCACTGGTTAGAGGGAGCAGAGCACCCTTTCCAGGTATATACAGACCATAAGAACCTGGAGTATCTCAAGTCCGCTAGGCGACTCAATCCCCGGCAGGCCAGATGGGCGCTGTTTTTCACCCGCTTCAGATTCACAGTACATTACCGACCTGGATCCAAGAACACCAAGGCCGATGCATTATCCCGGATTCACGAGAAGACGCCGAGCGGCGAGATACCTAACCATATTCTCGGAGAATCCTGTTTCGTTGACCTCATCCGGTGGGATGTTCAGGACGAACTGGAGGAAGCCCTCCGCGCCGACCCAGGCCCTGCAGATAGTCCCGATGGAAAACAATACGTCCCGGTCCCGCTCCGGGGACGCCTCCTCCAACTCGCACACGACACGCCGGGCACGGGTCATCCTGGTATAACTCGCACCAAACACCTGATCGCCCAGAAATACTGGTGGCCGTCCTGGGAGGAGGACATTCGCGACTACGTACTCGCCTGTGTTGTATGCGCGCAATCGCGCACACCCCGAGCACTGCCCACTGGTCAGCTCCTCCCCTTGC